>NC_029779.3:49152224-49158707 GCF_000817695.3 Arachis duranensis
GGTTTTGCCTTGTTCTCCTAATCCTTTTCCACTTCCATTCTTCTGATTCATCAACACTTCAATCTTCTTTTATTTATTTTTTGTGTGTGCTTTCAACTTACCAAAGTGAATGGCGGCAACAACCACCACTGATGGCGGAGGAGGCGGCGGAGGAGGAGAGGATAGGGTTCTTGCGACCGCACAGCAGATCCTCAAGAGCCTGAACACTCCCAAAGATGTTCGTGAAGACATGCTCCTCATCTTCTCCAGCTTCGACAACCGTCTCTCTAACATCACCGATATTGTCCACCGCGACGACGACGGCGCCGCTGCCATCGCCGCCGAGGAGCTTGAACGATTCGAGGCTGCTGAGAAGCTCATCCTCCGCTGGGACTCTTCCCTCTCCAGCGACCCCCACTCCGCCTCATCGCTCCTCCTCGATTCCGCCGATGATGCCGCCGATTATTTCTCCGCAGTCGATGACGTCATCCACTGGATGGAACAGCTCAACCTTGCCCCTCCACCTCCGCCGTCATCCTCCGCCGGTAACCGCCACCGGATTGAGATGGACCGCACCGAGAACGCGATCCAGCTCGCTATGACGCGCCTCGAGGACGAGCTCCGCCACCTCCTTGTCAGGAACACCGTTCCTCTTGACGCGGAGAGCCTCCACGGTTCCATACGCCGTGTCTCCCTCTCCTTCACTGACGGCGGCACCGTCGACGAAAATCTCGAGAGCTTCGGTGAGGTCAACGACCAAGGCGGCGACTCCCAGCGGTTCCACGAGCGCGGCGCCAGCCTCGGCGACGACATCTCTGTCGATCTCCTCCGCGCTGACGCGGTGGCGGAACTTAGAGAAATCGCTGATCGCATGGTTAGGTCAGGTTACGAGAAAGAGTGCCTTCAGGTATATAGTAGTGTTCGTCGTGATGTTTTGGATGAATATTTATCAATTCTTGGTGTTGAGAAATTGAGCATTGAAGAGGTTCAAAGAGTTGAATGGAAGAGTTTAGATGAAAAAATGAAGAAATGGATTCAGGCTGTTAAGATTTCTGTTAGGGTTCTTCTCACTGGAGAGAAGAGGATTTGTGATAGCGTTTTTGGTGAATTAGATGAGATTAGAGAGATCTGTTTCAATGAGACTGCCAAAGGTTGTGTTATGCAGTTGCTGAATTTCGGTGAGGCCGTCGCAATTTGCAAGCGGTCGCCGGAGAAATTGTTTAGGATCTTGGACATGTATGAGGCATTGAAGGATGCCCTGCCTGAACTTGAGAATATGATCACTGATGGGTTTGTGATTGATGAGGCCAATGGGGTGTTGAAGATGCTTGGTGAGGCTGTTAAGGGGACTTTTGCTGAGTTTGAGAATTGTCTTAGAAATGAGAGTTCTAAGAAGCCGGTTATAACCGGGGACGTTCATCCATTGCCCCGGTATGTGATGAATTACTTGAAGTTGCTTGTGGATTATGGTGAGCCTATGGACTCGCTTTTAGTGATTAGCGACGAGGATCTTATCCGGTTACAAGATAGTTTTGGCGGCAATAGCTCTCAGACAGAGAACATCTCACCCTTGGGGTGCCGAATGGTATTGTTGATTTCAGAGCTTGAGAGTAACCTTGAGGAGAAATCTAAGCTTTATGAAGATAGCGCGTTACAATGTATATTTTTGATGAATAACATCCATTACCTGGTGAGAAAGGTGAAGGGACCGGATCCTCGGAAGGACTCAGATCTTCGGAAGTACTCGGATCTTCAGAATGTCTTGGGAGACGATTGGGTTCGCAAGCGGCGCGGTCAGGTGCGCCAGTATGCGACGGGATACCTGAGAGCCTCTTGGACCAAGGCTTTGTCCTGTTTGAAGGATGAAGGGATTGGAGGAAGCTCTAACAATGCATCAAAGATGGCTTTGAAGGAGAGGTTCAAGAACTTCAATGCATGCTTTGAGGAAATATATAGGATTCAGACGGCGTGGAAGGTACCGGACCCACAACTCCGGGAAGAACTCAGAATCTCTATATCAGAGAAGGTGATTCCGGCATACCGGTCATTCGTGGGGCGGTTTCGGAGTCAGCTCGAGGGAAGACATGCCGGGAAGTACATTAAATATACACCAGAGGACTTGGAGGCCTATTTATCGGATTTGTTTGAAGGATCACCTGCTGTATTGCACCATATAAGGAGGAAGAGTCAATAGGGTATAGGATCTTCATAACAGGTGAAGTTCATTTTGTGAAGGATTAGATGATAAAATATCCTGTGTCATATGTATCTTATTGTATCTGGATAGGTGTTTATTACCTGTGTTAATGTTAAAAAGAATGGGATTTTTGTGAATTTCAAATCTGCTCCCAAACCCCATCCCCTAACAGAAAAAAAATGAAAAAGAATTGTTTTTTTCCTGCATCATACACTGTAACATTTGTTTTTTCTGTCATGTATATTTGCACATAAAAAAATGTATTTTATTGTCATTATCACCAAACGTTTTGAAATGCCACCCTTCACCTATAACTTGACTCAAATTCTGGTTTTGTTTATCTTCATGTCTACAATTTTAGTTATCAGGTTTCAATTTGTTGAAGTTGAGCAATAGGTTTCTTAGCTGGAAAACTATATCTGATATGAACTCGAGGCCTGCTCAACAAGGTTATCAAACTCTCGATTTAACTTGTGAACTGTGATGATGAGTTTTACTAGTTTGAATCCCCAAATTGAGTTTTCGAGTTCATAAGTTGAACATGGTTTGAAATGTTAATATGATGATCAGATGAACAAAGAGATAGTTATATTGAGTCTTGATATTGTGAGAGACAATGAGGTTAGAACTGAGCTGGTTGTGTTGGTTGTTGCAAATTACTTCATAACATAATTGCATCCAACACTTTTTATGCAAATTACTCTCTTTTTTTTCTTTTACCCCAAATATTACAACTACTATTTCACAATGGGCAAATATGATTTGGTGGTCGAACAATATTTAGACTATTAAATATTTTTAATAACAAAATATATTTTTTAAATTTTTTAATAATTGTCAAATATTCTTTATTTAATTTTAATTATTAGCGTATTTTTATATTTTTATTTTTAAAATTATAAATTTAATATCAATAATTAAAAATTATATTATAAAAAAATAAAAATTTTAAATTATTTAATATGTAGAAAATATAAAATAAATAAATTTAAATTAAAAAAAAAAGAATTACGTTATTATTATATATTATAGGTAACAAAATCAACATAAAAGGTTTACTAACATTATCTACAAATGAATTATTTTACTAAAAAAATTGTGTAGTTGCCTACAAAAATCATATGCTTGTATCATCCAATAAAAACAGTAGATACAAATTATATTTCATGATAAGGAGAAACTATTCATAATTTGTATTTGTGAATTGTGAGATCTAAACTAGGTTGGCATGTTTACAATAATAATTTTAAAACCTAGATGAATGTCTGTGATATTTCATTCATCAAGAGAAACTAATTAATGCTCAAAGAAATGAGACTCTTTTATGTATACTTGCTGAAAATTTATAACAAATAATAAGTACCATGTTTATGTTTAGGTGGGTAACTTAAATTTACACAACAGAATTTTATGTTTATTATTAGATGCATAGTACATCATAGTATTCCATAATTTACAACAAAACATCAAGAACATTGCATATGTGATTCCAGTTCTAGCATCACTTAAAATTGGACTTGGTGCATTAAAATGTTCAAGGCTTAACATAGAAAGAGTAAATGCGAGCATGCTTATATTTCCCAGGTTCTCATTACCAATTTCTAAAATTTTGATTTTGTTCTCTGTTGCACAAACAGCAAGTAATGTGCTTCTTCTATTAAAACAAATGCATGGATATTCCGCTAATTTTTTTTTATATGAGATTGATATGTGAGTTATGTTGAGTTATGGAGTATTGGAGAGATATACACGATTGTGACGGCTTTCAATTTTTTGTTTTAGTGGGAAGAAATCGGACTTAGGATTTTCTATCAGTACATAAATCGGATCCAGGATTTTCTGTCAGTACACAAATGGGACCCAAGGTTTTCTGCCAGTACACAAATCGGACCCAGGGTTTTCAATACCTCCAATCGGACGGTTCGATTTGTCTTGCACAATCCTCATACCCTGGTAAAATACCATATACCTTCATAACTCTGCTATAAGTAATTCGCGTAATCGTTGACCTCTTGCCAATTGATTTTGAGTAGCTTTATCGAGATCAGAAGCAAATTGTGCAAAAACTTCTAATTCCGAAAATTGCGCCAATTCCAATTTTAATTTACCAGCTACTTGTTTTACACCCACCCTCCCTCTATATTAAAATTAAAAAATTTGGATATTCCTGAAAATAAAATGCATGGTTAGGTGTGGAGATTTCTCTGGGTAGTTAAGATGGCAGAGATGTGCTTGGGCCGGGTTATATTTGGGCCTATTAAAGCCTGGATGCCAGGTCTGAAACAAATCTCATTACAGTTTTACAATGTATTTTATGATTACACAAGTATGAACCATCATTCCTTAAAAAAAGTGAGCATTTTTGTTTATGTCACAACATCTAAACTCAAATTCGGTGTATGTTATAATTTTTTATATCACTACTTTTTCTAACAATCTTTGTAGCTAGGGTGGTTCAAATCTTATTAAACTATTAAAAACTGATTAGAATAGTAAAAGATTGAATTGGATTTGGGTATTATGATTACTCTTATTCAAAAGAAAATATGATACAAAACTCAGTACGATTCCATCAGCACTTTTACATATACACAAAATCTCACAAAAGTTAAAAATGGATTTATCTGCTTAAGTTCGAGTAACATGCAAAATGTTCTTAACCCTAAAATTAAACCCTACTATTTGGAGGCATGGGAAGAACGCCATCAAAGAAATCACCAAAGTAGCCACGTGGCTCATGTACAAGCCTTGAGATTATGTCTCTTAGAGTGACGAGTCCCTCAAGATTTCCATCATCATCCACAACATAGACCCTGTGAATCTTTTCATGATCTAGCAATTGGATCAACTCTTTTATTGTACAATCCTTTTTGCAAGTAATCAAACCCCTTGACATAGGAACAACCTTTTCATGCTTCTTCAAGTAGCTTTTAACAGCTGTTAGGAAATCCTTGGCAGTAATTGCTCTATTATACAATGTAAATATGCAATTAATATATAATAGATAGAACAGGATAATAAAAATGAAAGATAATATCTAAGAGTGTATTTGGTTTGCGTTTTCATTTTCGGGTGAAGTCGACTTTACGTGAAGTTGATATTTGATAACCGTTAGATGAAAATTTAGTCAAATCAGTCAAATCATCTAACGGCTTTCAAGTATCAACTTCACGTGAAGTCGAATGCACCTGAGTTTCCACCATATATATATATAGAGATATTACCAACTAACCTCATAAATATTCATCTACTAACCTCTAATTCTCAACGGCTTATAATTACTTTAATAAAAGTTACCTATAATCATGGTATATTTCTGGGGCAGTTAGCAAGAACTGAACATCATGGAGGCTTATATTACCCACTGGATTGTTGCCACCCCTTTCCACTACAGGCACACCTCCAATCCTCTTTTTTCTCATCAATCTAAAGGCTTGAAGCACTGGTTCATCCTCATATACCTGAAAAATATGAATTATAAAGAAACATTCATAATTACCTAATGGAGAAGTCAATTAGTAGATACCTTGATGATATGATTTGGTGTGACTAGAGGAAGACCAACTTCAGATATTTTCTTGGTTCCCCAGCTCTCAAACCATTGAAGACCAGCACATTCACCCAACATGTGTATCACAGCAGATTGAGTAATGATTTGATCAATTCTTCCAGCACCTAAGTCCACCACAGGAATACTCTTCATCTTGTACTTTGAGAGTAGCAATAGCATGGTCAAGAATGAGTTTGACCTCTCCAGTGCAAGAAATGGGGCCCACCGAAATGATCCTGAGATATCTCTAACCTGTGTTTGCTAAACTGGTAAGAATTAAGATAGCAACCTTGGGATATACACACTTGAAATCTATTAAAAAACTAGTCAAATGTTTATATTTAGAGGACAAAAAAAAAGACACAATCTTTTAATACTGTTTTTGTCTCTGTCTCTGTCTCGGTTTCTCTATATTTTTCTTCTAAGAATTGTCCAAGACCATCTTAAAATTAAGTTATACTACTCTTAATGATTTTTGACATACATATTATAGAAAAATAACAAAAGTATACAACCTTGGTATTCTTATAAAGTTCAGAAGAAGTGAGATCCTCAAAGAAGTTCCCTGAAGTTGTTGTAGAAGATCCAAGGTCCTTGCCCTCAAGTTGTAGAGAAGCCATGCCATTAGTTGCAGCTTCAATTGCTGTTCCATTGGATCTACTTGATGGACTCTTAGGAGATGTAGGATCAGACTGCAATGTCACCAACATCAATTCTCACATTAATTAGCTTAGTGTGAATAATGAAGCACCCCAAA
>NC_029779.3:49158739-49211323 GCF_000817695.3 Arachis duranensis
ACTTCAAGAATAACCAAGTCCAAGGTATGATCTATATCAGTCATAAGTTTTACTTCCTCCAACAAATTTCTCAACATTCAGCTACCAAATCATTTTTAATGCAATATTCTTTCCCTTTGTGGGAAGAAAACTTGCCATTCAATTCAAGTAAGGATAAGATAACTTGATAAAAATCTCACATGCTAACCTGATGAAGAATCCACACAACAATTCCTGCAAACTCAACTATCCCTATGTATCTGTCAATCCAGCTGGCATCTTCAGGTGCATCAACATCCACCACAGGTGCACTCAGGATGTTGTGTTCTGCTAGTATTTCAACTGCCTCAGCTAAGGTAGCATCTGATTTTATCTCAATTTCTGAAAACATCAAAAAGTAACACTCTCACTCTCACTATCAATTCAAATTGAAAACATGAAAATCTCTATTTGATAAGTGTCTCCTAGTACAACTATAACAACACCAAAAGGAAGCACAAATTAAGTAAACTACTAATACAAAAGTAGAGATAAGCATCAACATCTTGGATTATCAAAATACTAAATTAATCTTCATCTGGGTATAATCAAAATCCTTTTTTTTTTTAAATTTAAATGTGAATTGAACAGAAAATACAAAGTTAGAAAACAATATCTGAATATCACACAACCTTGGTTTGAAGGAGGTGGAGGGAAAGCAGAGACAGGTATGCTTTCAAAACAAGCATTGAGCTTCTCATTAGGACTTAGTTGTGGTTCTTGAACATCCCAAAGATCTTCTACTCTCATTCCAAGCTTTGCCTCTGGACTTCTTGGACTATCTTCCATTGTAGCAGCCATAACCAACACTCAAGTTTCTCACTCTCTTTCTCTTTCTGCAATTATGAATTTCAATGCTGACAAGCTTAGGATCTATAATCAGTTTCACTTTACTCATTCCAATGCAATAAAATAACTGAATACAAGGATTCTAGATTCTACTGACACTTCACTATGCACTATCTTATACTTTAGATTTCAACCGTTGGATTTGAACACTATGATCTCTTTTTTGTTGACTATATGCCACGTGGAATATTGTACGGCTACAGATGAGGTTGGCGCATTGTGTGTGATAAACTGCACTGGTCAATGACTCAATTGTCATTGTCTTTTCCTATGTAGCAATCCATATCAAGAGGCCAATGATGCTTATCCAAACAACAAATGTCACACCAAATTTTTTGTATATAATATCTCTTGAAGTCATGAGTATAAGTTTTAATTTTTGAGATAGTCATCGCAATTTAAATTAGTCTTTAAAATTTTATAATGTAAATTATTATTTTTGAAATCTCAAAAACTAAAATTTCTAGTGCTGAAATGAAGTTCTACTCTACATCTCAGATTTTGTAACATCAGACACATAGCTTAGCTAGCTCTTATCCAAAATTATATTACCTCGTGAAAAAAAAAATCCTCTTCCTGTGCTTACTATGGGCTAACTTTGTGTGCTGTGCTAACGTGCGCTATATGATGTTGGTGCACTTGACTCGTAGATCAAACTCTTTTAAAATGATCAGAAGATGAAGTATAAACACTTTGTTAAATTATAGTATTTATACATCGAACATATTTTGGATAGAATATTCATTATACTTATTTAAAAATTAATTTATATTTTTATATTAATAAAATATTAAAATTTATCTAAAATATATTTTATGTATATGTTATGTCTGCGTATTTTATGAGAATTTAAAATTTTGGCATGTCCTGTGAGTGTAGTGTCTTATATCTGTATCAATATTTGTACATTATAGGATTAGATTAATAGAGTTAACTTGGCCTAATTGTTAGTTTATTTATCGGTTTAAATAGAATTTGAATTTTGTTTTGTGTATGTAACGGTTCATTGATCAGCAACAAATTTTTAAATAAAATTCAGACTCATAACGAATTAATCCTTAATTTACCATATTAAAAGATTTTGTAAAAAATAAAAAAGTTAGAATGAAAATGTAAAAATTTGAGTTCTATCACATTAAAATAATAAGATAATATTACAAAATTAATAATAGTTAATTTTTTATTTTATAAATTTTTTACTTTAGAAATTTTATTTTCTTTGCTTCATGCTACATCCACAATATTTGATTTTTTTTTTGTCTCTGTTTGTTAGTAAATTAGTAATAGTTGAGCCTCACTTTGATTTTTAAGATTGACCAATTATATCAAAATTATTTTTGAGATTTCAATTGCACTAATTATATTTTTGAGATTAACAAAAATAATGTAGTACATTAGTCCTTACTCCTTAACTTTTATGATGTGATGATATAGACTGTTAGTGAATTAGTCTTAGTCATTCCATTATTTGGCCACATGTAATGGTATAATGATGTGTTAGCCAGATACTGATGTGAACATTTGTATCACGTGTTATAATGCTATTTGGCCCGTATCACAACAGTATTGGTCCATGTGGCACCTGCTATGTCATCGTTGTAGATACACTAAATTGGCTCCTGAATTTATATTAAGTGATCCATTTTAGTCCTTAAAATTGAATATTGTGCACTAAACTAGTCCCTTCACCAATTTATTTCTTTTTTTTTAATAAATTCAAAATTCTCACATATTGATTAAATACAAGTATTTTTATAAAATATTTTTGAGATCTTAATTTTAATTATACAATTTTTCTATAATAATTTAAAATCGATAAAGTTTGTAATATATAAGTATGTTATTATAAAAAAAATTATATGATTGATTAGTCACATTTTTTTGTTTAAAAATATGTGTTTTTAATAAAAAAAACCAATAATTAAAATACACATTTTTTATTTTTTCAGTTTTTATGTTTTTTGAATAACATGATCGTTGTTACGAAGCGTACCTGAAACTGATTGTGTGTAAATGACTAGACGAAAGATGCCATAAATATTAGTGAGAGTGCTTGAAGTGATTGAAGTGCTTTCACATTAGAAATAATAGAGTAGAACTAATTAGTTAAATTTAGGGGGTTTAGGAATAGAGTAGAACTAGTTAGTTTAAAAATTCTGAATTTTTTAATATTAATAATATGCTTTGTTTTGAAATGAAATGTATGACTAGTTGTTATTATGTTTTTGTCAAATTATTATTATTATTATTATTATTATTATTATTATTATTATTATTATTATTATTATTTGTTGGAATAAATTTTGAATTAATCATCATTATTATTATTATTATTATTATTATTATTATTATTATTAGGATTTTTCAGTGGTCTGAACTTAACTCTGTATACTCTTTAAATTTGTTCCATTTTGTAAACGTCATGAATGTACACTTACGAGTCCAATCGTTGATTTGCACAACAAGCAAATACATGTCGACATGAAATTCTGTCAACCTGGAATTCACCACAGTCGCAACGTTGTCGGCAGAGGTCAACTGCATACTCAATCCCACTAGGCATCTCACGTACTTCAAAGACTTCATTTTCTCTGTCAAAACAACTAACTTGTATATTTTCTTATGCTCGTTGATTTGCATGCAATTTAGAGGTCACAAGCTCAGATAACACATGCCCAGCATTAATGCGAGTTTCAGCCTCAGCTCTCTTCCTAGTGAACAACTCATTCAATTTGTAAAATGTAGCCTTTGCAAGGCGGTGACTGGGAGATTGTGAGCTCTCTTCAAAACGGAGTTGATGCACTCCACAAGGTTGTGGTCATATGACCCCATCTATATCCACCATCAAATACCAATGCATACTGCTCACACGGGATCCGGTCAAGCCAGTTGGTGTAAGTCTCACCCCGTTCGCGTAGTCGTTCATAGCGCATCTGGTACCCCCGAATCGTCCTCGAATATCCTATGATAAGAAACACTGAATCATGAACAACATTCTATTCCATCGTATTTATAATTTTAAAAGAGTGCCTGTAATTCAAACTTACCGATATTGACGATAAGCTTTTGCAGGTAAGGTACCTTGAACTTTCTCAAGAAATTCGACTCAATATGCCTGATACAAAACATATGGAAAGTTCGAGGAGGAGACCAAGCTTCATTACTGCGAGTAATAGCTGACCTGATGGAATCGTGTCGATCAGAGATAAGTCCTATACTATCACGTGTCACCACATGTTAGCGTAAGTTACTTAGAAAAAAGTACCACGTCTCAGAAGTCTCTCCCTCCACTATGGCAAATGTAATAGGCACAATATTATTATTTCCATCTTGTGAAACCGCTACCAATAAACAACCCTTGTATTTTTCGTACTGGGGAGTTCTCAAGGTAACTTTTATGTATACGGCAGCAACAAGCAAATCAGACAGTCCGACCGCGTCTTCGCATTTCAAATTTTTCAACAACACTAATCGGACCGTCCGATTAGTTTCAAGCAATTTCTTCTATCTTGAAATCACTGGGACCGATTTCAGTACCCCCAATGCTCTGCCTCGCACAAATCGGACCGTCCGATTTGTTCCCTCTCTATCCGCAATGAGATTGGACGGTTCGATTTCTTCACACTAAAAAACAAAACTTCAACGCCGTCACACCACCATAAATCCGCCAACACTCCATAATTGAGGCTAACTCACATATGAAACTCATAAAAAAAATTAGCCTACATCTACAATCCTCTTTGAAGATTAAATTTGTAATTTTCTTTTTAAAAGACAAAGAAACTTGACATAATAAGTAGAGCAAAGAACTAACAATAACTAAAAAGTACAAAGTAATACGATCTAATACACTTATTCTATTGTTATTTTTGACATTGTCATCAACAACAAAAATAATCTATTTTTTTTTTCGCTCTTTGTAACATTGTAAAGATGTATTAATGATTTCCTGCACACATAATTTTTTATTTTAAAAAATTCTTTTATTCATTCTCAACCAGACGTTCCAAACAATCTCAAAAATTCTTTTATTCATTCTCAACCAGATGTTCCTCCTTCTTATTATATGACCTTGTGTCCAACTCTCAAAATGATCCTTCACACGGTACCTGAAATGGATCACATCCTCCCAAAATCGAAAAGTCATGCGTACACACCTGCCAAGTTAAATCATTATATTAGAAAAAAATTGATATAAAAGTCTAAAGCCCAATTTAGATAAATAATTTAATTAAGTTCTTTAAAAAAATTTAAATAATAAATATTTATATTAGAAGTAACTTATATGATAAATGCAATTGTTATATAATTGACTGTACCTATCAAGGATAAGAAGGTGGATTTCACGCCAGAGTCTAGAGCACGTTACTTATAAAAAGTCATATTATGCGTGTTTGATACAATTTTTTAAAGTTATTTTATCTCTCTATTAAAAAAAATTGACTTTAAAATAAAAGAAATCATTGTGTTACTTTCATTCTTGGCTCTATAACAAATGTTTTATGTTTTTGCTGGATTATTTCATCTGCTAAAAGTACCATTTTCACGCATCATTATTTTCAAATAATGTTTTATTTGATGGAAGTACTGACTCTCTACTACCATTTTCACACAATATTCTATATAAAACACCTGCTGCATACGTCCCTTCCAGATATTTTTTTTTATTGTCATTCTACTACTCTATTTTTATTATTGTGTGTGGTATGAAATCTCAATTTTAATTCTTTTTTTGTTCACATGTGATTTTTTCTATATAGCTTATTTTTTTTATAGTTGTTACTTGTTACAACAAATTTTTGACCCAATAAAAGAGAAAAAAGTTATAGTAGGAATAACAAAAATAAAAGAGTAACAAAATATACATAACACACATTTTATATTTATTTTTTATTATTACCAATTATATCATGCATAACAAAATACCAAAATCTAACTACACCATAATTTTTTTGTCATTGTCATTAAAATTATTGTGAATTAGAATTTTATAATGAGGTTATGTAGAATTAACATTTGAGATTAGAAAATATTTGTTATCATTGTTATTTTAATATCCATTTCCTATAAAAAAATGGTATTTTTTAAGTCATTTATTCAAATACTACAATTTTAAAATAAATATTTCTATAACTAAAAAGCCAACATAAAATAATTTATTTATAAACTACTATTTATATTTTAATTTTTTTTCGAAAAAAATTATTTAAATTGTTTATCCATTTCGTCTTTTATCTTGCTCATAATAGGTCTTCATCCCTTTCAAATTGGATGCACCCAAACATTTCCCTTTTGCTAGACTATGGATGCACCATCATCATCTACTTTTTCTATTATTCTATACAAAAGAGATGAGAGAACAGACACTCTCCATTCCTTCCAATCACCGCCGCAGCACAGTTAGGAAAATGGGTTTATGATAGAATTTTACCTATGAATTTTTATCTTTTGTTAGTTCCTCAAAATACAATAGAAATGAAATCATTTTCAAATATAACAAAGATTTGTACTTAATAGGAGTCGAATTCAATTCTAATATTTTAATTATGGTTGATTTCACCTCTGAAAAAAAAAAAGGCAAAACCGCCACTCAATCCCACTAATGAAACGGCAATTTGTTGCTGCACTACATTTTTCTCCACTACTTCTATCATCCTTTGCATTGCACCATCCTCTATTGCCCTTTTGTTTTACTCCAGCAACCTATGCTGTCCTTTGTACAATATTGTTCTTGTCCT
This sequence comes from Arachis duranensis, assembly GCF_000817695.3. Taxonomy (NCBI): domain Eukaryota; kingdom Viridiplantae; phylum Streptophyta; class Magnoliopsida; order Fabales; family Fabaceae; genus Arachis; species Arachis duranensis. The sequence goes on from NC_029779.3 coordinate 49,165,345, forward strand.
TGTATCCTTGTGTTGTCTCTCATTCTTCATGTGTTGCCAAGAGTCAAATTTGCCTTTTCTCCATTGATCATACCATGATTTGCATAACCAATTCTCTTGATATCATGATTCTGATTTATCTTATTATCTATATTGGACTGAAACATTGATTTTGAGCATTGTAAATGTTTGCTGATATATACATCATCAAGTACTAGGCCTGCATCACTAATAAACTTATTAGCACACTTTTGGACTTTTAACCACACAGAAAATATTTGCATCACATTGTCTTAACGAAATCAATTCTAACTCAACAATTTGGAAGAATTTGGCCTACCTCAGCATCTTGTTGCGATTATCATGGCGTGTATCTGGGCAAAAACTTTATATAACTTGTATGAGAGGAATCAAGATCCTATAATTCATGAGTACCAAGAATATTTAATAAAAAATGTCATTAGCCAAAAAAAAATTTAATTATTCATACTGTCCAACCAAAAATACAAAATAATAATTTTATTTCAATTTTTTGTTACATTCAAGTATCTCATGAAATCAAATGCAACCTAACTTATGCCGAATGCTGAGTTGTGTGCAGTTCCCAAGCAAAGCATGAGTTGAAGGTGAATAACGTGACGGTGAGACCAAGCTCTCATGGCAAAGGAATATAGTAATCGTATGATTACCGTGAGACACCTGAGAAACTAGTTTGTTTTGACGTAAATTATACACAAGAAATTTGCGATAGGATTCATCTAGTCCCAAAAGATGATGATCTTCTGAAATATAGACAGAAACACATGGCGAGATCATTCCAACACATGGGATTTCGAACAATTTAATCCAAGACTCCTTAACTCCATACTCCTTCATTATCCAAAGAGTGCAAATAATTCGCATATTCGGAGTGCGATAACAAACAGAAAGACGGTTATTGTGGAGTTGCAAGCGAGGCATGTGAATGACGTCAGAGCGCGTTCTAGTGATCGGCAGACACAATCGACCAAACGACTCCGTTTTCAAGTCGAAGGTAAGAACGAACCACTCCAATTCAAAATAATCTATAGTAGGATGATACACAAGCCAATTCAGAGTGCCGCTCACAAATATTCCATTCCTTGTGCCAACAAAATCGTACGGAAACACTGGAGGATTAATAGTTTTCCAAGAAGGATTTGCTCCAAAAGTGAAAACTATAGCGCCAGATCTCACCTTGGAATAAGTTATAAGAGACGAGGCAGAACAACTCATAACAAACTTGTACTGGTCATGTAGAATATCATAGCCAAAGCCACAGAAAACATCGTCTCCGCACTCGTGCGAGCACCCGAACGGAACGGATGGGGATACCGAACGGGTACTGGGATTGAAAAGAGTAAGAGTTTCAAAGGGAAAACCTTGAGACAAGCAGAGCAATCCGTTGCAAGATCCCTGGATGACTATTCCGTCAGCCGGATGTAACTCGAATGCAGTTGGCTGATGCTGGCGATAAAGAATAAGAGATTGTGAAGAGCAATGCATGATGTCGCCCCTCCGTCCCGCTTCCTTCCAACATAGCAATGGCGGCGGCTGAATTAGGGTTGAGCGATGAAGGTGGTGGTTGGCGAATTCAGGGCTGGAGATTAGGGAGTTCCATGAACGGCATACAATCCTCAGTTGCAGGAGAAGCCTCACTGGAAGCCTCGCCAAGATTTCTCTAATCAAATCTCCCGGAAGATTATCAAGGTGTTTCATTCTCGTAGTCATCAAACAATAAGGCTTTGCGTCTTTGAAGAAGGTGAGGTGAAGTATATATATATTGAAATTGAGAAAGTATAGCGGAAGCGGATTAAAAAAGAAGGCTAAATTAATTTTAAATTTTTTATTTTTAATTAATTATATCAGATTTTGAAATTAAAAAAGTAGGTATTAGTCAAAAGTAAATAAATTCGAAAGAGAATGTTATTCAAAATTCTACATTCGTTAGTTACATGATCATGCAAAAGAGAGGGAATAGTTACTTGCATTTTTTACTTATGTGAGATTTTTATTTTAAATTGATCAGTTTAAAAAATGGTTATAAATACTAGAAGGCTCAAAGTCACCAAAATTAAAACTTAAAACACTCAAGCATTCACATCTCCAACAAATTTCTGAATCTGCATTTGAGTTTTTTTTACAGAGTTCCTTCCATATTTTTATCGTTTCAATTTACAATTTCTGCAAAAAATTTATTTTTTATGTTCAATTTATTTTTTAAGCAACTTTAATTTTTCTGTCAAATTTACATTTCATCATTTTTAATTCTTATGTCAAAAGGCTTTCGATTCTGTCGAATGCATTTTATCGTTTTATTTAAATTCAATGCAAACTATTTCGATTTTAATCGATTTTATTTTCAAAATCTTTATTTAACACCTTTTTTCGGTCTTTCCTTTTAAATCTTGTCTAATTTAAAGATCTTTGATGCACTTTTGAAAAGGAGTAAATTTTGCTTTCACTATTAAAATTGAATCACCATCGATTTATTAAAAATTGATAAAACAATAAAATTAATACTTTTAAATAGATTCACCTTACGTATGGTTTTTGGTGGAAAATTTTGAGCAGGATGCGGCAATGTGCCTTGGAATAAGTAAGGGTGCAACAACAATTTTTCAAGAGGCAATTTAGCACAACACTGTTAGCTTGATGGGGAAGAGGCTTGGCGGCGGTGAAACTGGTTGGTGAGGGAGGGAATGTCACTGCAATTAGAGTTTGAAAAGTTACAGTGTGACGATAAAAAGATTAGAAAATGAATGATTAAAGTGTCAAAAGTGAAAATAATACTTTTAAGAAGGTAATTTAGAGTGAAGTATATTTTTCATTTTTTATGGATTAAAAGTGCAATTAATTGTTCAAGTTATTCATAATTTCTTTTTCTATCTAACAAAATTAAATTTTAAATTAATTTTCTTCTCTTGGATTTAAGCCTATTTTAATACCAGAAAAAATAATAAAAGTCAATATTTTTCACTCGTTTCATCTTTTTCTTCTTTAAAAAAGAATTAAAACAAGTTTCTTTGTTATCCAAAATCCTTAATTCCTCTAGATGTCTCTAGATGGAAAAACTTGTAGCCTTCAACGTGCTACTAGTGAAAATACAATTCATAGAATTTTACAAGAACACTACTTAATTTCTACTTGTCTTTCTCTAAAAATGAGAGAATTGTGTTGTCCTCTACTATACCTTTCCACTTTTTATACTACAATTGAGTAGCATTGGCTGCCATATTTAATTTCTAATGACAATATCACCAATCAAAATAACCATCTTTATTAGTAAATTTTAAAAATTAGAATTACCTGTTAAATTGCAGTTTATCACAAGAAAATTTTTAGTTGGACAATTCTTTTTCTCTTAAGCACTCGATGAAAATAATAATATAACAAATTTGCATTTACAATTTTAAATATTTAGAATTTGTATTATAGAGTGTATTTAATGAATAAAAAGCTTTAAAATATTTAATAAAAAGTGTCATTAGCCAAAAGAAAATTTAATTATTCATACTGTCGAACAAAAATACAAAATACTAATTTCTAATTCAATTTTTTGTTATATTCAAGTATCTCGTGAAATCAAATGCAACGTAACTTATGCCGAATATTGAGTTGTGTCCAGTTCCCAAGCAACGGATGAGTTGAAGGGGAGTGGAGGTGAATAATGTGACGGTGAGACCAAGCTCTCATGGCAAAAGAATATAATCATACAATTATACCCGCCGTGAGTCACCTGAGAAACTAGTTGGTTTTGACTTAAATTATATACAAGAAATTTGCGATAAGATTCATCTATTGCAAAAAGATTATGATCTTGTGAGATATACAACAGGGGTGCTACCCAATCACATCGCGCATTCATTCCAACATCGAATGGGATTTCGATCAATTTAATCCAAGACTCTTCAACTCCATATTCCTTCATTATCCAAAGAGTGCAAATAATTTGCATATCCGGAGTGCTATAACAAACAGAAAGACAGTTATTGTGGAGTTGCAAGCGAGGCATGTGGATGACGTCAGAGCGCGTTCTAGAAAAAGGCAGACACAATCAACCAAACAACTCCGTTTCCAAGTCGAAGGTAAGAACGAACCACTCCAATTCAAAATAATCTATAGTAGGATCATACACAATCCAATTCAGAGTGCCGCTCACAAATATTCCGTTTCTTATGCCGAGAAAATCATACGGAAACACCGGATGATCAACAGTTTTCCAAAAAGGATTTGCACTAAAAGTGAAAACTATAGTCCCAAATCTGACCTTGGAATCAGTTATAAGAGACGAGACAGAACAACCCATACTGGTCATGTAGAGTATCATAGCCAAAGCCACAGAAAATATCGTCTCCACACTCGTGGGAGCACTCGAATGGAACGGATGGGGATACCGAGCGGGTACTGGAATTGAAAAGAGTAAGAGTTTCAAAGGGAAAGCCTTGAGACAAGCAGAGCAATCCGTTGCAAGATCCATCGATGAATAATCCGTCAGCCGGATGTAACTCGAATGTAGGTGGCTGATGCTGGCGATCAAGAATAAGAGATTGTGAAGAGCAATGCATGATGTCGCCCCTCTGTCTCGCTTCCTTCCAACATAGCAATGGCGGCGGATGAGTTAGGGTTGAACGTTGAAGGTGGTGTATGGCGAATTCAGGGCTGGAGATTAGGGAGTTCCATGAATGGCATACAATCCTCAGTTGCAGGAGAAGCCTCAGCAAAATTTCTCTAATTAGATCTCCTGGAAGATTGTCTTCGTATAGGTCTTTCATTCTCGTCGTCATAACTCATAAGACAATAAGGATTTGCGTCTTTCAAGGAGCTGAGGTGAAGTATATATATTGATAGTGAGTAGGTATACCGGTTTAAAAAAGAAGGCTAAATCAATTTTAAATTTTAGATTTTTAGTTAATTATTATAGATTTTGAAATTTAAAAGATTAAAATTAGCACTATTAGATATATTCACACTATATACGATTTTTGGTGAAAAATTTTGAGTAAAGGTGTAGTAAGATGTGTTGGAGTAAGAATGTGATAACAATTTTTTTACCAAGGAGGTAAGTTATGAAACCACTTCATTGTGGTTTTTGGTCAACCTCGTCATAAAGGTTTTGCAACGAATAGCATTAGAGGCGTTGACTAAGTATATTCGACTTTTGAAGTTGTTATAATGGTGTCTTGGATCGGTAATTCTGTTATAGAGATTCATGTCGAAATTTTAAAATTTGTTGAAACCTTGACTCGAATGATATTTTCAACAAACGAATCTTTACCTCCCAAAGGGATTTCCTCCCGATCTGTTTGATTGTTTCGCTTTTGGAGATCGGCCTCCACTTTTATGAGATTTTCTTCCAACTCTTTTTGTCATAGTACCTCTCTTCGCAATTTTTGTTCCGCTTGCTGTTGTCGTTCAGCTTCCAGTTCGAATTGCTCTAATTATCTGCAGTGACCCTGGACTAAACCTAGTATCTCTGTTGGATACAGAGATTCTTCATCCTCAGGCGGATCGACCTCTGATTGAATCTGCCACAGTTGAGAATTTTCCGATGTTTCTTCTCGGTGGGAAACATGTGTTCTCTCTTGGGGTGGAGGTAGTGCTAGCGTGAGGTCATCGTAGTGAGGCTCTGGTTCTGACTTAGACGTTGTGTGATCATCTTTGTATTAATTGTCTGTCATTATCAAGGGTTGAGCTCCAAGTCCCTAACAATGGCGCCAATGTTCCGAGGGTTATTTGAAACGGTGACGTGGGTTGAACGTGAGATCATACTCCTTCTAAGGCAGCATCCGACTTGTACAAGTGACGAGGTGTCGCCGTCCGAGTTTTTCGTGGGGAACAGAGGTGGTACCTGCAAAAGACTCCGATTCTTAAGTTAGTAAGAGTTTTAAATAGATTTTTAGTAGAATGGGACGTGAATATACCTGAAAGGTGTTAGTGTATTTATATTATAATAGATAACCATCTTTTAGAGTATTTTCACCTTTATTAGTGGATAACCGTTCTCTTCATCATATGAGTTTGTTGGAATCTATCTTTTGGTAGAGATAGAAATAGTAGGAGAGATTCAGGAAACAGTTACTTATTTAGATGAGTAAAACTAAGCCTTCTTATCATGTTCGACCTCTTAAGAGGTCGGGTAAGTGGCGTAGGCTACTTTGATGGGCCTTTATTCTTACTGGGCCTGATTGAATTTGGGTCATGGACAAATATCAAATAAAATTATTAATTTAGTTTAAAGAAATAAAAAATTAAAGTTGTTATTGCTTAGAAAATTTTATTATATATTAAATAATGTGTTTATTAGTTTTCACTTTGTTGTAAAAATTATCTAGATCATAATACTAATAGTATATCATAGGATTATTATTATCAATGCATTAATTGTATTTTAATGTTTATTATTTACATATTTAAAAGTTATATTTGACAATTATTTATTTAGTTTCATAATAAATAATATTTTAAATTTGAATAATTTATTAATTAGTTTGTACTTATTATATCATATATTCAATTATTTATTAAAAAAGAATATTAATATAATGAATAAAAAATAATTTACTAAATATATTATTTAAAGAATAGAGACAAATAAATCTTTAACCAATTTAAATTTAGTGATAATTAAATCTTTGTTCATTTCTAAACATGACATGTCAGTATTTTTCATTCAGAGTTGACGAAAAAATAAAAGATTGCGTTGTGTGACAAAAATAAAAATAAAAACAGAAATAAATTATTTTTATCTTAAAAAGATCACGTTGTCATCCTGGAGACAGGCCAATTGAATAGTTCATTCTATTCTTCAAGGTGTATATGAGTTGCTAAACGTACCAAAAAGAACCAAAACTCTATTATTTTAAAAAAAAAAAAGACATATCAACAATGAATACTAAAAATTCTATTAAAAAATATTACGTAAGTGAACATAAAAAAATTCTAAACAAAAATATCCATACTATCAATAAAAAAATAAATAAATAATTGATAAAAATTAAAACTTAATCAAGAGTACTAATAGTAATATTAAAAAAATATTTGTTTGTAAAAAATAATCATAAAAAAAATTTTAAAGAACTCTAATGATTATTTTTGGTATTTTTTATTGTAGATGAGATCGAAGGACAAAATTAATAGAATGTCAATTAATTTTTTAATTTATGAAGTGAACACATAAGTTAAAAGCAAAAGCTACAATTTGTAGTTTCTGCTGCACGAGAGTTTAAATCCAGAATCATGTTCACGTTTGGCCAAACAAAAAATAACAGCGTTAAAAAAGATTTAATGTACTTCTTGTACGTTCAACGTGTTTATTAAACACATCGGAATATATTTGATCTCCATACTTGTTGGTCTAAATAAATAACTTATTCATTTAATTATCATAAAATGGATGAATATTGCAATATATTTATTTAAAGTAAAAACTTAAGTGCAGTGAATTACAAGTAAAATTGATAATTAAAAACATTAAATAATTTAATTTAGTTTAACTAAATTTCTATTTAAAATTATTAATTTTATGTAAAATTAGCTAGTTTTCACCTTTATTTAATTATTCCTGCAAGCTTGGGAGATGAACTAAATTTCCCCAAAAAAACAATACATTTCAATTCAACCATAAGTAATACAAGAAACAAAACTAAAAAACTAAATACTTATAGGCTAACTATCCCTTTTGCCAAAAGGACTCCACATTAATTATTAGTTTTAAGACCGCAATAATCCGTTGCAAGATCCCTGAATGACTTGGATGATTCTGGAGATATGAAGAGCAATGCATGAGTTGACGGTGATGCGTGACGAATTCAGGGATGGAGCCTGGAGGTGAATAATGTGATGGTGAGACCAAGCTCTCATGGCAAAGGAATATAGTTATCCAACGGTATCCGTGAGGCACCTGAGAAACTAGTTAGTTTTCACGTAAATTATACACAAGAAATTTGGAATAAGATTCTTCTAGTGCCAAAATATTATAATCTTCTGAAATATACAGGGGTGCTACCTTAAAACATGGCGAGATCGTTTCAGATGGGATTTCGAACAATTTAATCCAAGACTCTTCAACCAGAAAATAATTCGCATATTCGGAGTGCGATAACAAACAGAAAGACAGTTATTGTGGACTTGCAAGCGAGGCATGTGGATGAAGTTAAAGCGCATTAATAATAGACACAATCGACCAAACAGAACAACTCCGTTTCTAATACAGTTATTTTTAAAATTTTTAAATACATCTATAACAATATATAATGGCAATACATGGGTTTGGTGTCCAAATTTTTTTTCAGTATTACCCTCTCTAATTAACTTCTTCACTTAATGTCAGTTATCTCTGAAAAACTCTCATTACTCCACTTGGCCACTTGACGTATCTGTCACCTCTTGACAGTGTATTATAGTTGTTAATTGTTCCCTTAAAAAATTTACACTATTAATTTAATATTTGAATTTTTTTATTGTTATTAATTCTTTACTTAAAAAAGTTACACTATTAATTTAATATTTGAATTTTTTTATTATGGTACTATTTTAATGTACTCTAAATTTTTATTATGTATTTATAATTTTGATAAAAATCATTCTTAAAAGAAATATTAATCTTATTTTTTAATTTTTTTGTCCAGATAATATTAAATTATTTATATTAAAAGATTTCGAAATTCAAAAAATATTATTTATATGTTAAAAATCTGTTTTTAGATATTCAAGTATTAGAATTGGTCCAAATAACATTGGTTAGTTGTGTATATATATTCCATTAGTTTGTTAATTTTATCTTTTGAATTATTTTTTATTATTGTACTATTTTAATGTACTCTAATTTTTTATTGTGTATTTATAATTTTAAAAATAATCATTAGAAGAAATATTAATTTTATCTCTTAAATTTTTTACTTTGACAATATTAACTAATTTATATTAAAATATTTAGATAATTCCAAAACTATTATTTATACTATAACAAAATAACAATATACAAAGAAAATATGGGAGTTTGATGTTCAATTTTTTTTATTCAGTGAGTTCTACTTGACAGTTGTTGTATAAAATATTTATTTAAAAATATTAGTAATTTTTTATTTAATTTATACGGTAAATAATAATATTTTATGTAATTTTATTTTATTTAGTATCAAATAAATTTAGATTTGAATTTTCTTTTATTCTTTTCGAATTGAAATAGTCCCATTGCATGATTGACAACTTTGATTTCTATTATAATAACTATTTTTTCTATTATTTTCTATTTACTTTTTTTTATTTCTGTCATAATAACTTTTTTTATCTATACCAATATATAATGGGATAGAAAAGTTTGGTATCCAATTCCTTCTCCCTATTTTATCCCTATTTCTTTTTTATTTTTGTTACACATTGAATTTAATATAACAAACTGTTACCACGTCCTCAATTTTTTATTTTTTTATAAAAGAATTTATCTCACGACAGAGTATTAAATTGATTCATTTTCAACCCACGACATATTTTAAAACTGATTTACTTCCACTAAAAAACTGCTCCCACTACGTACTCAATTTAAAAACTGAAACCCCAACAGAATTAAATACTTTTTCACTTTCAATTTTGGTTTCACAAACCAGATTCGACAAGGAAAACAAATTGTCATATCAACTGACTCCAATTTCAACTCCAATGCCAAACGCAGGTAGAGGTACTCGATTAACTACAAACATAGGAGTAGCCCAATTGACTACAATTAAACAAATGACTAGAGCTACCACCCATCATCAATTTGATACAGGTAATACGATAACTAATTTTCTTTGTTATGAATTCAATTAGTTTTTAATAATTATATTTTACTTTTGAAACATACAGGGATGAAAGCGTATGACAATGGAACAGGCACAAGTAACAGAAATCTATAACAATATATAATGTGCTTTCTAATGTTGCCCTTGATGATAGAGATTCTCCCGTACATGCGTCTTTTACTTTAAATAAAAGAACTTTCACCGTTAACAGCAACACATGTTATTCTATCTTATTTTCATTTTGTTTCACTAATAGTTGTAGGAACTGTAACCTCTTCTTCAATTCTTTATTCCAATAATTTATCCATTTAATTAATTTTATCCGTTTTCAATTTTTCTTACTTCTCTTTCCAAGTATGAATGTGTTTCTCTGTATGTAACAATTATTTGGATGAATTTTTGTAATTTTCTGAACTAGATAATGACTATGCCAAATGTTGATTTTCGACTCCATGTATGAAAGGAGGAAAAAAATAATTAGGGGTGATAAATAATTTTTTATAGATCTTATCGTTTTATTTTGGGTATATTCTTTATGTGAGTACTTTATACCAAGTTTGATCTCATTATTCAATTTTTAGTGCTTCTCCTCTTGTCATTAGGTGCACTATTCTATATTATTACTGTTGCCATCATTCTCATTCCCTGAATATCGTGATTGTATCGCTTCCATCTTTTCCTCGCTTTCATTTACTACAATTGTAAATTTTATAACATTTTATTGTTGATATTAATTTCATGCATAACTTTTACCTTCATTTTCCTTTCTTTTCAGTTTACTTACCAAACTGTATTCATTCTTATATATTTTTAATCTATCTTTCACATACAAAATTTCTCTCATCAATTTAATTTAAAAAAATGATTAATTTTTTTTATCTGATATTTATTTTTTAATTTTTTTGACATGTATATACCTATCAATAATGAACCGAAGAACTCTCATAAATTATTTTGTTAACTCATTCTTATATATTTTTAATCTGTCTTTCACATACAAAGTGATGAAAAAAAATGAGAGCTGCCATAATGGTATTATGGTAATTGATTGCGAAAAAAATAAAATAAGACAACATAATAGTGACGGTGAGACGATAATAATTATCTATGTAAAAAGAATGATAAGAAAAAATGATAGTGTATAATATGATGAGATGATATAATCAAAATAAAAATTAATAATTTTAAAATAATAATAAAATTAAAAATAATTAAAGATGTTTAATATAAGATTAAAAAAATTTATCTATTCGAATTATACATAAAGATAACGAGTATTTTGAATATAAAATTTTAAATTTACTTCAAATTAAATAAGATTGAGAAAATAAATAAATTTAATATATAAATAACTAATTTGTAAACCATGTTAGTAAATCTTTATCTTAATTTTAGTATACATAATAATAATATAACTTTTTAAATTTTTTAATTTAAATTAAATTATTTTATATTTTTTACATATCTTAAATAATTTAAAATATTTAATTTTTTTATAATTAATTTTTATTTATTGATATCAAATTTATAATTTTAAAAACAAAAAAATAAAAAAGCGGCTGAACAGGCACTTTTAGCAGCTTTTCTATTATTTTTAAGAAATTAATTTTATTTTTTTGTTAATATATCATTCATTCTTCAAATTTATTAGATAAGTATTTTTTATTTTAATGTTGATGTGACTTTATTTATATCATATTTTATTAAAATTAAAATTACTATAAACCAAAATATAATTCAAAAAATAATGATAATAACATTATCTTGATTCAAAAAGAGTATATATAAACCAAAATACATGTTAGTTATTTATAAAAGATAATTTTTACTTAAATGTCATAGATATTCATATTTGTCTTCATCTTTTTTAAGTGATAGGCCAAAATATGAATCTAAATATGAAAAGGCCTTCATTCTTTTATAAATAGTGAAAAATAGAATAAATGAGAATGCTTATTTTTTTCCTNNNTAGTTTTTAATATTATTAAATAAAATTTAAATTATAAATTATTTATTTAAATTATAATTTTTTAAATTTTTAATTATAATTATATTTTATTCTTATTATAATAACATTACTCTTTAATAAAAATGCTACTAACGGGTTCATGTAATAACAATAATAATTACAAAGTGGGAGTACGTACTCCTCATCTAACGCCCGACGCCCTGCTAGGGTTTCACTGTGTCACCTGGTTACACCTTTTTTTGTCTTTTCTTCGTCAAACTCTTTTCCATCTTCTTCTATTTTTTATTTTTTATTTTTTCTTAATTTCTTTTTCACTTAGCTCCCTAATTTTCGTTTTCTCTCCTAATTCATTACTCTTTTAATTCATTCCATTTTCTAATTCACTCATTCCATATATTTTATGTCTCTTTAGAATCATTGAATACCAACCCTCATATAATTACTATGACGGTGGAGGGTGCCAGCCTTCAAGTGGCACCCAAAGAAATATGAAACTGCTATCGTGGAATTGTCGGGGTTTGGGGAGACCCCTGATAATCCACAATCTTAAAGGGATTTGCAAATCCTACTCCCCTGAGGTTGGTTTGATCTGTGAAACAAAAAATCAATCTCGACAAGTTGAAGGAAAACTAAGATCTTGTGGTTTCAAGGAATGGTTTATTATAGATCCGGATAAATTATCAGGGAGTTTGGCAATGGCTGAAGATTAAGGAGTTCCATAAACGGCATACAATCCTCAGTTGCAGGAGAAGCCTCCCTGGAAGCCTCAGCAAGATTTCAATAATCAGATCTCCTGGAAGATTGTCTTTGAATTCATGGTGTTTCATTCTCGTAGTCATTAGACAATAAGGTCTTGCGTCTTTCAAGAAGCTGAGGTGAAGTATATATATATATATATATATTTTTATTGGTATTGAGAAAGTATAACAGGATTATTAAAAGAAGACTAAATTAATTTCAAATTTTAGATTTTTATTTAACTATCATTAGAAGTTGAAATTTGAAAAATTAGGATTAAGGCCGTTTGAAAAATTTTAAAATAATTTTTTTGAGATTTTGACTTATAAAAAGTAGTAATATTAAAGGTCTGTTTGAAAAATTTTAAAAGTAATTTTTTTAATTTTTGACTTATGAAAAGTAATAGTATTAATGTCTAGTGCAATTTTCAAAACCAAATTGTAACTTTCTAAGAAGTTATTTAGGAACTTATAGAAAAGTTAAAAAAATGACTTCTCTCCTAATACTTATACTTTTTATTATATTTCTATAAAATAAGTATTTTTAGAGTTAAAAATTCAAACACAAAATAACTTATTTATAAGTTACTTTTAACAGAGTCATTTATTATTTACGTTATTTTATCAAAAAGAGCTTAATTAAGTTGGTTATCCAAACTGGGCCTAATATTTGGTACAATTTCAAAACCAAATTACAATTTTTTAAAAAACTATTTAGGAACTTATAAAAAAGTTTTAAAAAATGACTTCTCTTATGATACTATTATTTTTTTATCACATTTTTATAAATTAAGTACTTTTAGAACTAAAAATCCAAAAATAAAATAACTTATTTATAAACTAGTTTTAATATAATCATTTATTGTTTAAGTTATTTTTTCAAAAGAAACTTAATTAAGTTGTTTATCCAAATTGAGCATAATACTCAGACCATTACGATTTTTGGAAAAAAATTTTGAATAGGGATAAACGCTAGCCCGCCCCGCTTTATGGAGGATTGGCGGACTAGCCCGCTTGACTCTTTTTTTTTTTGAAAAATAAAATTCATCAAAATTAAACAAAAAATAATAATTAAAAAATTAAATACAAATAAAAATAGTCAAATTATAATATAAATTTTTACTATTTTTTTTAATTTTTAACTTCAATAAAATTGTTCAAAATAATTGTTGTCAATAGAATCATCTTTATTTTAAAAAACAAGTCACATAATTTAAGCATATATACGAAATTGTAAAATAAAATAAATAAAGTTAATAACTAAAAGAAGAATAAAAAAATAAAAAAATATTTAAAAATTCTATAATTATTAATTTTATAATAGTAATCACTCTTTTATTTAATAAAAATAAAAATAAAAATCTTCGGTCCGCGCGGACCGGCCCGCCCCGCCAAAATCCGTCAATTTGGCGGGCTCCAAATCCTAACTCGACCCTTTTTTTAGCGGATTGGCCCGGCGGGTTCGACCCGTTTTTGCCACCTCTAGGTGTGACAACAATTTTTCGGTAGGCAAGTCGGCAGACCATCAACAGCTTGATGGGAAAGAAGCTTGGCGGTGGTGATGTTGGTTGGTGAGAGAGGAAATGGCGGCGCTAAGACTGACTAGCGGGGGAGAGAACGACGGCCCAATTAGGGTTTGGGGAGTTGGAGTGTAGGGATAAAGAAATTAGAAGGTGGATGGTTAAAATGTCAAAAGTAAAAATAAAATTTTTAGAAAGAATAATTTGGGGTGAACTATTTTTTTCATTCTCTATTGATCAGAAATGCAACTCATTGTGTCAGTTGGCTGCATTTGTTTACGAGAGAGACATTATGTCAAGAGATATTGAATTAGTGTATTTTGTATTTATCTTGATAGAAATAATAAAAAAATATTAACAAGAGACACACTTTATTTTTTATTTTTTATTATTTTTGTTAAATTTTTATAATTAAATTTTTCTTCTCAAATTTTTTAAATGAAAAAATAGAATAAATTAGATTTTCATAATTTATTCTATTTTATTATCAGACAAAATACAAAAATACTAAATTATGTATTTTTGTTTTTAATGTCTTATTTTATTCTCAAAAATAAATGCAATTATTATTTACAATTTTGTATGTCTATCTAACAAAAATAAAATTTTAAATTAATTTTTTTCTTTTAGATTTAAGTCTCATTTTAATACCAACAAAATAATAGCAGTCAATATTTTCAATTGTTTCATTTTTTCTTTCTAAAAAAGAATTAAAACAATTTTTTTTTATTATTTAAAATCCTTACTTCATCTAGGTGTCTCTAGATGAAAAAAATTGTTAGCCTTTAACGTGCTACTTGTGAAAACACAATCTATAAAGAGTTTATCGAATTTTTACAAGAACACTACTTAATTCTTATATATCTTTCTCTAAAAACGAGATAATTTTCTCCTTCTCTACTATATTTCTCCACTTTTTATACTCCGATTGGGTAGCATTGGCTGCCATCAGTATCACTAATCAAAATAACCATCTTTAGTAAATTTTGAAAATTAGAATAACCTGTTAAATTGCAGTTTATCACAAGAAAATTTCTGGTTTGATAATGTTTTTCTCTTAAGACACTTGAGAAGGATAATAATATAATAAATTTGCATTTAAAATTTTAAATATTTAGAATTTGTAATATATATAGTGTATTTAATGAATAAAAAACTTTAAAGTATTTTAATAAAAAGTGTCATTGGCCTAAAGAAAATTTAATTATTCATACTGTCAAACGAAAATACAAAATACTAATTTTTAGTTTTTTTTTTTTTTTAAATATTCAAGTATCTCGTGAAATCAAATGCAACCTAACTTATGCCGAATGTTGAGTTGTGTCCAGTTCCGAAGCAAGCACAACATTATTAATTTTATTATTATTTTTTCTTTTAAATAAAACGGCAAAGACTAAACAACAAATTAATCTGACAAAATAAATAAATAGCAAATATTAAAAAAAAAAACATAAAAGCATTTCATAATTCATGTCGCTCATTTTCTTTTTCACACCCTTCTATCTTCTTCTTCTGCTTGAATCGTTGGAGAAGCCAAAAAACAAAAACGAAGAACAATAGAAAAGGGAAATAGACAAGAAACAAAGGAAAAGAAAGGGAATAAGAAGCATGGTTTCAACGAGACGCAACAGTGGATCTCTCTCCGCAAAACGACCTTCTTCTTCTTCCGACGACAAACCTCCTTCTCCTTCTTCTAAACGCCAAAAGGTTCGTCTTATTCCCCTCACTTTTTCTTCTAAATTCCAATTCCCCAAACGCATGCCGTTTATATCCCTTTCTTTTGTTAAAAGTCCCCTTGAAGTTCACGTTTTATGGGATTAGGGTTTTTGAAGTTTTTAATTTGGGTAATTTCCTTAATTTCAGGGTGACAGTGGTGGTAGTGGTGGTGCGTCGGAGAAACCGGTGACGGCGGCGGAGGATTCCAAGGAATTGCGTGCTCCAGAGGCCGCCGCCGATCCCGGAGAATGCGGCACTGCTAATGACGCTCAGATCGCCGGCAACGATGGCAAAGCTGATGCCCCACCAGCCGTACCAGTGGCAGCGCCGATCGCCGATGGTGCGTGCTTCACACTTGTGGTTTTTCGGATCAACTTTGTTTTTGTTCATTTTAGACACTGAATGGTTACTTGTCGAGAAAAAAATTGATTTTTTTAAAATTGGTTTTAAGGGTCTACGCCAAGTTTGGTGGCTGATAAACCAAAGAGTTCGTTCTCTTCGTGGTTTTATCAGAAGCAAAATCCCAACTCTGAGGGTGTTCCCTGGTGCAGGCTCTTATCCCAGTCTTCACAGGTAATTCAATTGTGATTTTGAGTATTTAATTCAAGTTGCATTTGACCATTTTTTATTTGAAGTGATAAAGCTTGTTTATTTGGGAATTGGAATGTGATGTTATTATTGCTTCAGAATCCGAATGTTCCTATTTCCACATCGAACTTCACAATTGGTTCTAGTAGAAATTCCAACTTCCCGCTGAAGGATCATACTGCAAGTGGAACTTTGTGCAAGATCAAGCAATCCCAGGTACATATTAGGGCCAATGTAAATTTTCAATGGGGTTTTGGAATTTATATTTGATGTGGTTGTGTGAGGTATGTCATGTCCGGGGTTTTTTTGTGTTTTTTTTTTTGTTGTTCCTCCATGCACACGCCTCAGAACTTGCTAGTGGATTGTTTTGCCCGATTACTATTTTAGAGACTTCTAAGCACAGTAAATGCTTATCTGTAGTCGTGTGCATGGTTGCGTTGCTTTGTTTCCCCCATTTTCTTGGTTTCCAGTTGCTTGAGGTGAATATCTTAGGAAGTGTATGTGCAGTATGGTTACTGTTGTTTCTGGAAATGACCAGCGTGAGGGGAATGCTGTAGCTGTGCTTGAAAGTACTGGCAGCAAAGGATCTGTGCTAGTAAATGGAACGCTCGTCAAGAAGAGTACCAGCTGTGTGCTTAACTCGGGTGATGAGGTGGTTTTTGGTTTGCTGGGAAATCATGCTTATGTATCCTTTTCAGTTAATTCTAGTTGAATGCCATCCCCATATTTTCTGTTTCCAGTGTGTCTGTGTATTTTCCTTGATTTATTTTGATCTAGGTTTTTCAGCAACTGCATCCTGAAACCGCAGTTAAGGGTGCAGAAGTTCAGAGTGGTGGTGGGAAGTTACTGCAGATTGAAAAGAGAACAGGTGACCCTTCAGCCGTAGCTGGGGCTTCTATTTTGGCTTCTTTGTCTAGCTTTAGGCAGGATCTTACAAGATGGAAGTCTCCATCTCAGTCTGCCAGTAAGCCTCACCAGGGTACTGACGTTTCAGAGAGTGAGCTTGATGGCATGGAAGGCAACTCAACTCCAAATGAAGGGACTGACAAAGCCACTGATACTGGAGCAAGCGACAAGAATTCTCCTATGGATTGCGAACCAGATGATGCAGTCACAGAGGCAGGCAATGTAAAAATCTCTGGGGTGAATGATTTCCTAAGGCCTTTCTTCCGGGTCCTTGCCGGATCTAGTTGTAAACTGAAATTGAGCAAAAGTATCTGTAAACAGGTGTTGGAAGAAAGAAACGGGGCGAGGGATACACAAGCTGCATCATCTTCGGGTACATCTGTGCGCTGTGCAGTTTTTAAAGAAGATCTTCATGCTGCAATACTGGACGGGAAAAACCTAGATGTGTCCTTTGACAACTTCCCATATTATTTGAGGTATAGTTCTCTTGTAATGTAGAAGACTCTACTTTTGAATTTGATACCAAGGATGGTCAATGTCATTTTTTGCTGGCTTCATTCTTTCACTTGGTTGCCGTTTCCACACACGATGTCCGTTGCTAGGACTTGTCATTGGCATAAAACTAGGCATTTTGTTTTGAAGATTTTACTATTTGATAGAATTGTTATTTTCAAAAACAAAATCAATACTGCTTGTCACCCGGGTGTTTTGATTTGAGTCTTCCCTGCCTTTCACCTGAACTCATCTTTATAATCTTATCTTTTCTTATAAAGGATTATTGATTCTTTAACTGCATTTCTGATCATGCTTACCTCTTTTTGCAGTGAGAATACAAAAAATGTCTTGGTTGCAGCTTGCTTTATACACCTGAAAAATAAGGAACATGTAAAGTACACAACAGATTTTACAACCATAAACCCCCGAGTTCTGCTCTCAGGACCTGCAGGTTTGTGGATGTTCCATTGATAATATCCGTTGTCATCCTTCTCTTTTTTTTGTGTCTTTGGGTGAAGTGGAGCAGGGTGATCAATTCCTTATTTATCTCTTTACCTTCTCTAAAAAGTTAAGCAATATTATTATCACAAAGCGATTGATATTATATAGACGCCTTATTTAACTTTAACTCTCTATTTCCTTAAATTGCCAATTTCTTTTGTTTGCAGGATCAGAAATATATCAGGAAATGTTGGCAAAAGCACTTGCAAAATATTTTGGAGCTAAATTGCTTATATTTGATAGCCATTTACTTCTGGGTGTAAGAAAAAAGTCCTCTTTGCTGAGTCTATGTTGGGATTATTCCAATCATACCTCCCTTGCAGATTGCCATTGTAGCGTTTCTGGTGTAAATTCTGATAATAAATCTTTGCTGCTTGTGCATTCATAGGGTTTATCTTCTAAGGAAGCCGAGTTGCTCAAAGAGGGATCCAATGCTGAGAAATCATGCATCTGCACTAAACAAAGTCCTACAGCTACAGACGGGGCTCGTAGTATGGATCCATCAACTAGTGAACCTGATACGCCTAGCTCCTCAAATGCACCTACATTTGGCGTTGAGTCTCAACCTAAGATGGAAATTGATAGCGCACCTTCTACCTCCGGAGCCTCTAAGAGTGGTACATTTAAGCTGGGTACGTGCTCTCCTTTTTCCCTAATCTTTCCTATCTAAAAAGGGCCTTAAGCCTTAAATTTATCATAAAAAGTTTGATGTTTTCCATTACAATCCTGCAGGGGATCGGGTAAAATATAGCTTTTCATCTTCTGGTAGCCTTTATCAGACATCTTCAAGGTACAGGTTTGCACTACAACTACAATTACACTGTTTTAAACTGGTTTCTTTGTACAGCTTACAGTTGTATCCTTTTCCCTTTATCAGAATAACTTGAGTTTTCTCATCAATCGGCACCACCTATGCCAGTCCTACTTCTTATATATGATGTAGATGTGTAATGGATAAGATAGTACCTCTTTCACTCAAATTGAAAGTTCATATGCACTATGGTTATTGCAATACAACATGTAATGGTTTCATTTTAATTAAAAGTAATACAAAATTTATGATTGATTGCCATTGTGCTGTAGTAATCATTAGAAATCAGGTAAATTTGCCATTCTTTTGAAGGCCTGGATGTGTGTTAAGGTGACCCATGGTACCTTAGGCGGTTAGGCATCACCCGTGCATAAGTGGTTTCTTTTATATCTGTTTGGGTAGTTGTATAGATGAATGGCAAGGAAATCAAGATTTTGAAAATTTTTATTAACTCAAAATTAACATTTCTTCTATGGAATCCAGATCTAGACAAAGTAATGCAACTTCCACCTCAAATTTTCATTTCTTCCATGGATATTTCGTCCATTTCACTCATACCCAACTAAGTGCTAGTGTTTTTTCTTGTACTTATAAGTTTTCTTGCCAATTGCACCTACCTATAGGGGGCCATCTAATGGAAGTCGGGGGAAGGTTGTCTTACTTTTTGATGATAATCCCTTGTCAAAAATTGGTGTAAGATTTGATAAACCCATAACTGATGGAGTTGATCTTGGAGGTGCCTGTGAGGCTGGTCAAGGATTTTTCTGCAACGGTAACAAGCTGCCTTTTCTATTACTACTGCTACTATTATTATTATTTCCAAAATATACTACATTCTACTTTTTATCTTTATCTTGGTTGCGGATTTTGAGGTGGTATTTTCTTTTTTCCAGCAAGTGATCTTCGTTTGGAAAACACTATTGTTGAAGAACTGGACAAATTACTTATTAATACATTGTTTGAGGTTGCCATTTACTCCACTCTTGGTTGTACACAAGAATTTCTTCTCATATATATTGCTTTGGTCTTTAATAAGAACTTGTAATCTTTGTTTCAGGTTGTGAATAGTGAGAGCCGAAGTACGCCTTTCATTTTGTTCATGAAAGACGCAGAGAAGTCTATAGTAGTTAACGGGGATCCATATTACTTTAAAAGTAAGCTTGAAAAGCTTCCTGACAACGTGGTCGTAATAGGTGCACACACGCACACTGACAGCCGAAAGGAGAAGGTAAGAAATGATTTGTTGACACTGACCATTTTCTAATGATAAAATGAAATGCACATCGAGACATTAGAAACTTCTAATATGTACACACATTGCAGGTAAAAAGGTTATAACAGCCATTGTCAAGATAATCTGTTTTCAATTTTTATTTACAAACTATTATTTGGTTTAGGTTCTTTGTTCAAAGGATGACTTTATTAGGAGTCCAAAAGTAGGTGCTTTTTATTTACCTGGTTTCATTTTAGGAACTGGATAGGAGCTTTATGTATTTCATGGTAATGTTCGGTTTTTACAGTGCTTTGGTATATTTGGTTTGAAAAGAATTCTAGGTTTCTTTTGTTTGATTCCTTTTCCACAAACTTGTTATCTGGTTGATCTCTTTTTCTTGGATATCTTTGTATCTTTCTGAGGATAACTTATCTTCCTTTGTGCACTTGCTTTTCTTATAGTACAATTTTTCTACCAAAATATAAAAAAATAACATGAGGAGCTAAGAAAAGTTTGTGTATAATGGCAGAAATAGGATGCAAAATGGATATCCTAGTATTATTTCTTTGAATTTCCTTTCTTGCTGTCCAATTAAATTTGTATTAGTGGTTATGATCTTTATATTCTGGTTTTGTTTTATGAACTGAGAAACCAAGATAGTTGTGTATAATGGATGGAGATTTGGGTTACCCTATCTATTCAATCCTGCAAATTCCCTGATCTAAATGAATTTTTTTATGAATGTTTGCCATTGCAGTCACATCCTGGAGGTTTGCTTTTTACAAAGTTTGGGAGCAATCAGACTGCGCTACTTGACTTGGCTTTCCCTGTAAGAATCACCAAATCCTAGTTCATTCTTCTTTTGGAAAAGGGGCCAGAATTGCTTACATATGCTAATGTCGTGGATATCTTATTTGCAACCCACAATTTTTCTTTGGTCTTCTCAGATTTTTTAAGGTTATGTCTATGAACACATTTCAGGATAGTTTTGGAAGATTACATGACAGAGGCAAAGAAGTACCTAAACCAAACAAAACTTTGACTAAGCTTTTCCCAAATAAAGTTACAATTCATATGCCACAGGTATATGCAGTGGATTGGCTATATTATTGTATTTTTGGTTTCTTTATTTGTTTTGTGTTTTTCCTTATAATATATCCATGTTATGTTTTTTGTAGGATGAGGCACTTCTAGCATCTTGGAAGCAGCAACTTGATCGAGACGTTGAGACTCTCAAAATCAAAGGAAATTTGCATCAATTGCGCTCTGTAAGTATCCTGTATCTGATTGTAATATTAATTTAAACTACACATTTAACTATGTTGTACTGTGTAGTGAAGTAAATATTTTATTATGAAATTATCAACTGATTTGTCTAATTTTATTTGTAGGTTTTGAGCCGTTGTGGGATGGAGTGTGAAGGACTTGAGACCGTGTGCATTAAGGATCAGACACTTACAAATGAAAGTATGTTCTGCCACTGCTACGTCACTTAAAGATTTCTTGTTTAAATCTCTCCCCTATGACATGATGTTTGCTATACTGCAGATGCAGAAAAGATAGTTGGTTGGGCTTTGAGCCATCACCTCATGCAGAATTCTGAAGCTGATCCTGATGCAAAGCTTGTTCTATCTTGTGAGAGGTAATTTAGTGCTTGCTTGTTCTATCTTGTGAGATGTAATTTAGTGCTTGCTACATGTTATATGATATATACTCAATTTTAAGATTCTAACCTTCATAGTTGTTAACTTGTACTTATTAATTATTATGTTATTTTACCAGCATCCAGTATGGTATTGGGATCTTACAGTCTATCCAAAATGAGTCAAAGAGCCTAAAGAAGTCTCTTAAGGTGATTGTTATGAAGTTTTGCTACTTAAATTGTACTTTTATCTTCCTGTGCTGGTAGTCTGTTTCCACTTTATTTAGAAAAAAAGGCAGCCCGGTATACAAGCATCCTGCCGTAACTTAGGGTCCAGGAAAGGGCCGCACCCAAAGAGTGTAATGTACGCAGTCTAATTTAGAATCTTGCAATTTATGAACACTTGATTCTGAATCATCCCCCTTCTTCTGTTGTCTGATTTCAGGACATTGTAACAGAAAATGAGTTTGAAAAGAGGCTTTTAGCTGATGTTATTCCACCTAGTGACATTGGTGTTACTTTTGATGATATTGGAGCTCTTGAAAATGTCAAGGATACGCTGAAGGAGTTAGTGATGCTTCCTTTACAAAGGCCTGAGCTCTTTTGCAAGGGGCAATTAACCAAGGTTTACCTAACTTACATATTTAAATGCATTTGCTTAACTTGTATTTTTGCTATAGATGTCTGTTCGAAGTTAGATTTATCATTGGTCCTATTATTTCTTGCTTTTTCTTCGGTTGAATTGCTGATTGGTTGATGTATGACGCCTTTAATGCCCTTCTCCTTTTCCTACCCTCAAAGAAGAGAGGAAAAGAGGAGAGAAGGGGGTGGCGTGTAGACTTTGCTGACTTGATTCTTGTGATTTCTTAATTTTGGCAAGAATGTAGCTTGTTTGTGTTAGAATTTACTCCCTTCTTCCCAAATTATCGATCGCTTTGGAAAACTTGGTACCTTCAAAACTCTATCTGGATTCAATTTTGGGATGGAGGGAGTATCATGGAACTAAAAGCAACTTTGGAG
Source organism: Arachis duranensis (assembly GCF_000817695.3). Lineage (NCBI taxonomy): Eukaryota > Viridiplantae > Streptophyta > Magnoliopsida > Fabales > Fabaceae > Arachis > Arachis duranensis. The sequence continues at coordinate 49,188,242 of NC_029779.3, forward strand.
AAGTTGTTTTAGGATATTTTTGGAGTTTTTCTTCTAGTAATATTGAAATACACCTTTATTTTTGTGAAAAAATTAATATTAAAGTTGGTGATATTTTCCCACATGAAATTGGAAACTGTTCTGATTACTTGCCTCGAATGACCTTTTTGTGCAGCCGTGCAAGGGCATCTTATTATTTGGGCCCCCTGGAACAGGTAAGACAATGCTTGCAAAGGCAGTTGCTACTGAAGCTGGTGCAAACTTCATCAACATTTCCATGTCAAGCATCACATCCAAGGTTATATTTGCTTAATGAGAGTATTTTAATCTCTCCTTTATCAATTCGTTTTGCATGTTAACTAGTGGTATTCCCCTTAATTTCTTCAGTGGTTTGGTGAGGGTGAGAAATATGTAAAAGCTGTTTTCTCCCTGGCAAGTAAAATTGCACCTAGTGTTATATTTGTTGATGAGGTAAGGCTCCTTCATAAAATGATGGTATTTTTTATTGATTTATTAGTTAGGGAAAAAAGGTGATCCGATATGGTTTTGTGCATAGGTTGATAGCATGTTGGGCCGAAGGGAAAATCCTGGGGAGCACGAGGCCATGCGAAAAATGAAAAATGAATTTATGGTGAACTGGGATGGCTTACGTACAAAGGATACCGAGCGAGTTCTTGTGCTTGCAGCCACTAATAGGCCTTTTGACCTTGATGAGGCTGTCATAAGGAGGCTGCCACGAAGGTGAATGCCATGTCCAACTGCACTTGAATTTCCTTTTTTCTCCTTTTTCTTCTATTCCCTTTTCTTTATTATCATTATTATTGTTTTTATAGTCTTTATTTATGAGTATTTGGGAGGTTAGGAGGGCTTTTAGAGATGTTAAAACTTTTGTCATCTCTGGTTTTGTGCAGATTAATGGTAAATTTGCCAGATGCTCCTAATAGAGCAAAGATATTGAAAGTTATTTTGGCAAAAGAGGACTTGTCTTCCGATATTGATTTTGATGCAATCGCAAATATGACCGAGGGGTATTCTGGAAGTGATCTTAAGGTTAGGGTCATTGTTTTTTGCTTTTATTGGTGACACTGCTGTTAATAACTGTGGTGCCTTCATGCTTGCTCTTGCATCGCAGAATTTGTGTGTAACTGCTGCGCACCGTCCGATTAAAGAGATATTAGAAAAGGAGAAAAAGGTAAAACCCTTCTGAACAGTTTCTAGCAGTATGCTAGTGATTATGTCATTGTTGTTGGCTATGAAGTTACCAGAATCGATGTTACCTTGATTTTAATATTTGTGATTCATTCATGACAGGAGCATGCTGCTGCTCTGGCAGAGGGTAGACCTGCTCCAGCATTAAGTGGAAGTTCCGATATCAGGTCACTAAACATGGAAGACTTTAAACATGCTCATCAACAGGTATATAAAACAGCATCAAGCCCCTTTTCTTGCTCTCGAGGTCATTAAAACAAAACAAAATTAACTTTATATATCATATGGTGGCAGGTATGTGCAAGTGTGTCCTCTGAATCCATAAATATGACCGAGCTTTCGCAATGGAATGATCTATACGGTGAAGGTGGTTCAAGAGTAAAGAAAGCACTTAGTTACTTCATGTGAGAGTTTCTCCATTGTACAAATGTTCCCCACCGGCGACCCTCCTTGATGCCCCTTTGAAGCCTGCGTATTCACTTGTCGTTGCTCTGGTCTGCTGAGGCTAGCATGAGTTGGTGCTGAGCCCCATTTCCTTTGTAAAATGAAATATAGATTTCTAAGTAATTTGATTTGTTATGGATGATGGGATTATGGTGGGTTTTGAAAGAAAGTGGAGAATTTTGGCCAGGCTCTGTTGCTTTTTGTTTTGTTCCTCAACCACTTTGCCACCAGCACAGAAGAAGATCATGTTGATTTCTTATTATTTTTCTTTTAATTGCAGTATTAGAGGAGAAAGATAAAGAGAGTCATATATGATTATGACCCTTATTATAAGAGTAGTTGTCACACTCCTAAGTCCTAATGTCAAAAATAATGATTTTAGATCATGGACACAAGGTGACTATTTTCTATTTTATATTTTTTTGTATATACCATCATATGCATGACACAGCTATGTCTTTCTGAATCTATAAGTCTACTACTTATTTGAAAGATTTCTTTGATTCGACATGTGACCTGATACAATTCTTTCAGTATTATTGATTGCACTTTATGGGATTGGAATTTTTAGTTGTATAAGCTCTGCATTTGTAATAATATGCTATGGAATGGATTGGACAATTTTTCTTTTAATGGATTTTGCTAATCAATGCTTTGTTAGAAATGTAAAAAAGTGGGAGTTTTATTTTATTTTATTTTATTTTTATTATTAATTCATTGAATATATTGGTGGAAGTTCCATAATGTTCCACTTTTACGCAGCTAAATAGTAAAGACACTAGCTTTTCCGTTTTATACTCTTCTATACAAGAAATTTAGTGTTGGGGGATTGCAAGTTTTCTCAGTTAATTTTTGTTAAATATGTTGATAATATTTGAACTGATAATTTTTTTTTTATTTTAGGGTAAAATATATTTTTTGTCAAGTTTAGTAAAAGTTTTAAAAAGACTTTTAAGTTTTATTTTGTTTGAAATTTTTTTTATTTGTATTAAATATACTTATGAGAGTTAAATTTTTAAAAAATTTAAGATCAATTCAACAAAAATATATGAAAATTGTGTTGAATTGGTCCTAAACCCTAAACCTTATGAAATTGTTGTTGAATTGGTCTTAAATTTTTTGAAAAATTAGCTGTCAGGAATATATTTGATGCAAATCGAAAATTTTTGCGATAAAATTAAAATAAAATAAAACTTAATGATATTTTAAAAATTTTTGCTAAACTTCAAAAACAAAAAAATATACTTTATTCTTTTCTTTAAATATATTGATATTTGTATTGGGGATTGTCCGGAACGATAAGTTAACAGTTAGGTCATTTTGTCATAAGGAATAAAAATATAAAATAAACAAATATTGGAATTTGTTTTGTCAAAATCAAAATCTTTTAAGTGTCAAAATGGTTATTTACTTATGAAAGCTGTTCGCAACCACAACTATGAATTGTGACTCATGCTCACTAAGTAGAAAATATCTTTGTTGTAAAAAGGTCATAAATTTATTAATATAGAATTGAGTAATAATGAGAATTTCAATTCATCTTCAATTCATTATTTGTCTAATATTTAAATAAATATTGGATAAAATATTCAAAACATTTTTTAATCTAGATATTAGAGAAATATGTTAGAATTTCTAATTATTTTTATTTAGTATTTACACTCGAATTATGGACTGTTTTTATTTTTTAACTCATTAAAAAATTGATATATTTTTACATATTTTTGTCTCAATACATTAAGCTTTAATAAATAAAGAAGTAAAAAAGGGTTAATTTGAAAAAGGATTATTTTCGTGCTAGTATAGTTGAAAATTAGAACTATTGAATATCCAATTCTAATTATATCCACTAATAATAAATTTATGCCATCCAAAATCAGTCTATCATGTATTATATACACCTACATGTATTTTTTAATTTATTTTTAATATGTATTTTATTTTTTATCATGTATTTTATATTAATGACTAATTTTGGTGACCGATTTTAGTGTATAATTAGTATGGATGCTAGTTGACATGTAGGCACAAATAATCAAGGTGCATTTAAGACCTAATACTTCACAAAACTTGCAATGGAAGTGTAATTACTAGACTAGCGTAAGAGATGTGAATCTTAACAAAAGTTCTGCATTAAACTTTGAATGAAATACAAAATTCAAATAATCACCGATTTGAAGGAAATCCTAACAGCAATTACTCAGCAGTTAACCCTTTTAACTACTATTGCTGAAGAAGAGTTACCCTTTCTAGACCTTGAGGAAGAGCAGTTTTAAACTGTCAAACGCCACTAGACATCGAATCTAATCTGAGTCTTTTCGAAGGCGTAACGTCGACCGAATAAGATCCGAATTCGAAAGCATCTCAATGCTGGGTCACAAACTCAGCAAACTTAAGACAAAAAAGCATGACAGCAGTCTCATATACAAAGCAAGTAACTAATATACAATCAAAAAGTTGATAGAATTAACAAACTGTGCAAAATTTTCAAATTTCTGGGAATTTTACATTGTAAAATCATTCTGATGTAAATTTTTTACTCTAAAATTCCCAGAATATAAAAACATTCTTCCAACCAAGCGTTCAGCGTATCTATAGGCTTGATTGCGCTAAGAAGCATGCTTTCGCTGCAAAGATTTTCAACTTGCTACCTCATAACCATAAATGCAGTGCTAGCAATAAACATTCTGACTACTTTAGGAACTTAAGATGTTTGGTTGCTGGTTTGAAAAAGAAAAATTTTTTTGATTCACTGTCAGTATAATTTTACACGTGCATCAAATTACATAATGTTATATCAGTAAAAATAATTACCTTTCACATTAACTACTTGAATCGTCATCCAAAAAAACAGATGTGATTATACGACTGTGTAAAACGCTTTACACCATCAAAATTAAACTCTTGAAAAGAAATGGTAGAAATTTTGAAGCATAATTTTATAGAAAAGCTAAGAAAAACTGCCTACATGACAACACCCTCAATAATTCACAACTCATAACCCAATGAAAAATATCACTAATTATATATAAAAAAAAAGTTGGGGTGACTTAGAGTGAACTTAAAACTTGGAGGAAATAGCATAAACAAAAACGTTACATCTTTAGCCTTAACAAAATGATTGTATATACTTTCTCAAATACACATGAATCACTTGACATAAAAACTTTTTTCAACATTATTTTTTATGAGAAAGCATGACAGGAGTTACATTATGTACAAAAAAATCAATGGAATCAATATACAGAAGAAAAAAAAAACAGGCAGAATCATCATTCATCACTGCATCATTATTCTGAATTCTTCAAAGCTAAGCACACCATCTCCATTCAAATCAAACTGATTAATCATAACCTTGCATTCATCAATGGACTTTTTCTCACCCATTTTCTTGAATATCTTCCTCAAGCTCTTAGGTGTTATGAATCCACACCCTTCAGTATCATACATCTCAAATGCTTTCTTCAAGTCCTTGATCTTCTCTTCTTCTCCACCACCTTCCATCAAAGCAACAAAGTCCTCCATACTCAGCAATCCGTCGCCGTCCGAATCCAACTCCTCAATCACCATTTCCACTTCCTTCAACAATATGTCTCCTCCCATCTTGCTTACCCTCTGCTTTAGCTCCGACGGCGAAACCTTCCCGTCGCCGTCTTCATCAAAATATCTAAGAACACGCTCATATTTCATGTCCCTTCCCATGTTTCAAAACACAGAATCTGCTCTTCGAATTGAGATCTTTTAACAAAAAAAAAAAAGCACTTTGTAATGATCAAATTCAACACTCTTTATGGTGCTCAACTACAAAGTGATCAAATTTTTGGAAAATGAGAAATTGTACTATCTAGTGTGATCTTTGGCTAAGTGTGTGAAACATTTTGTTTGGCAACCCGAGCCTTTTATAGATTATTATGAAGTCGGTAAAAGATAAGAATATAGTAAGTACCGCGTTGAGGATGTGTTTAGAAAAAAATATATATTTTATGATATAAATATCATAAGATATAAATAAAAATCTACTTATTATTAACAAGTTGCTACGAATGTTCCAAGCGATAGATGAGGCCACGACATATGTTGGTGTCACAATAATTTATGTCATAATGGGACCAACTTATATTAATAGTAAATTGGAAAATGTTGAGAAATGGAATTTGAATATAAATCTTAGAATCTTAGGATATAAATATATATAACGCGCAAAAACCACGAGTAACGGTCAACCGCTTCCTGGGGGTTACGTGGCGGGAACGTTTTGAGGCACGGCCCAGTGAAAATTCAACACGTGTTATAGTTTGTGCCGTACCACGATTTTTTTTGTAAATTGACCATATTATATTATGATAATATCACTATGTTATATACTTATATTATATTCTCCCATCATTGTCACATTAGCCATGTAATAGTGTGTACATATTATTTTTATTCATTTGATTAGTCAAAATATTTAAAAATAAAAAATATTAAAATTTATTATTTTTTAGTTTATTTAATATATTTTACAATAAATAAATAATTTAATTTTGATATACTGGCAGTTGTGTAATTATATCCATTTTTTGGATAACTATTTGCGTGATTAATGTGAAAGATAATTATTTTTATTGATGTGATATTACATAATTAGATATACGTATAAAATTATTTTATATTGACAGTGTATCAAAATTAAATTTATAAATAAATACTAAATAAGATAAATTTATATTATTTAGATTGATTTTGTTTTTTTGTTTTTAACATTATTGGGTACTCTTAGGTGTACTTTTAGTTTATGTTAACGATTCTTAGGTGTATGTTTCAGTTCTTTTTATTAATTTGTGTTTAATGGTTGCTAACATGTTAGTACAACTGGAGTTAGCATAGATGGGTTCCTTCATAGTGCTAGGTAATTCATAAAAAATTAACAGGGTATTTAAAAAAAAAGTCATAAAATAGTTATTCTTCTTCACGAACTTTGAGATTCTATACGTGGTTTACTTGCACAACTTCAATTTTAGCTTTTCAATAAAAAGAAGTGTTTAGTTTGAATTTGATTAGCATGATGGTTGTTATTGATTTATTAAGTATGGAGTAGAGATTTAAGCGTGAAAGCAACTATATATTATCACTTTGATTTTATTGGTTTTTAAAATAAAATTACTGTATTTAGTTTGAGAAAACATAATTTAAAAAAAATAAAATAATAATATCATTATTACCAACAATTGTGATGAATAAAAACAAAATTAGAATTTACATGTAGTTCTTAATAACTGACTGAATTATATTTCCCTGTAAGAGATATATAAATCAGTAAAAAAAACGTAGACAGGAATACTAAATTTTAATAATTTAATAATTTAATAACATAATTTGATTTTTTTAATTAATATTTATAAAAATATTTAATTTAAATGCACCAATAATCTAATATATTATCATCTAATTATTCATTGCTATGGCAATCATTATATTTGATTCTCTCTTTGCTACTTAGATAATGAAAATAGATTAAATAAAATATTTTTTATATATGTATATAAATATATTGTTAGGGATTCCAAATTAGGGCCATGTTTCTCCACGTGATACTAATACTGATAGAATTCACAAGGATTTCCTAAAAAGAACTTTTCTTAAAAATATCCTTTGACTTTTGACTTTTTTTTTTATATTAACACATAAATTATGGTCATCCACTCATCCAAACCCTGATAAAGCATTTGTGCTTACCATATTATGTGTTCAATTAATGATTATAACGAAGATGTCTATGCGTCAAAACAACCCATTCCGTGCATGTAACCACGTAGTACTAATTATGTCTTGACTAACCAACTCAATCCTTTTTGTTTTCCATGTGCTCACTAAGAAACAACTATGAAAACACAGCAGCGAGAAATTTCCTTTTAAGAAGGATAATGATTGACCTACAACTCTCTAGTCTCTACTACACTACTCTGCTAGATGGCCGCAGATTAGAGTAGGAAATAGTTTAAACTTCACTCTAATCTAATTCGCAAGTTTAAACTCTCTTATTTGAACTCTATCCACACTCAACTTCTGCACCCAATCCTCTCAATGTGACTCAAAATAGAAATTATTCTCACTTAAATCCAATATTTAATACTTCCATATTTCACACTGTCAAATATTATTTGTTATTAGCAAATTGAATTACTAATTTGGTAGCAACAAGTATTTGTTTAAAAGAAAAATTTTGATTCAAATCTCTACTAGTTAAACATATATATATATACTCATTGTATATTAAGAATTGTTAAAATATATATTACCTTTGCAGAGAGAAAATGTGGAAAATATAAATATTGGATCTGCATATATTATGAAAGTGACAATTCTTTACTCTAGTCATCTAGTGATAAGTAGGATTACACTATTAGCTAACAAAAATAAAAACACATCACCAAATGTGATGGATTTTACTTGGTCGATTAATTATCAATATGACGAAGATAAACCACCACATTCAATATTATCTAGTATGAATTTCAGGAATGGCAATGAAAACCATAACTCACAAGATGGCAACATTTTTGTCTGATGTGCTTTCATATTTACCAACTTCGAAACAAGTGGCTTACTTAATCCTTACTTTTCGATGCTAAATTTTCCTTAATCTCAAGTCTAAACACATCATAAAGGGGCAGCAATTGTACATATCAAACGAATGCCATATTTCAAAAATAAAATAATTAGTCTCACACAGTTGATTGAGAATATGAAGGCAAAGAAGAAACTAAGAAACATATCCATGAGTTACTTCTTTTATTAAGCTCCTGTTGCCTCAGCCATTTCTTGTTCCACAGTGCTTGGGACAACAGGGTAGTATTGGTAATGTAGGTCCCCAACATCATCACCAGTCCATTTCTTCCATCCTTCTGGTCCCACATGGTAAACTGAAATCACATCAATCCCCAAGTTAGTGATTTATAGCTATAAACTGGGACTGAAATAGCTGCTGCAAAATGCTGGCCATGAAGATTTAGTGGTTTGAAAAAAAAATAGTATATTTTCTATGATTTCATTTTAACGATTTTCTTTAAGTTGACAGAGTAAAATCAATGGGAGTTTAGGTGTTTTGTGAGTGTGTTTCCAGATAGTTTCATATGTAGAAGTAGCTGTGGAGTGTGGAGTCAATCCACGCAGGAGAGAGAAAAATTACCACTAACAACTCCACCACTAGCTCCATCACGGAATGTTGCATGATATATTGCTCGTCGACCTAGTTCAACAGCTTCCTCAACTGACAGGTCATATCGGTACCTAGGATGAGAAGAGAACTGTTGATGAATATTGGTGAAAGGCATTGTTATACCATGTAGAAGTTAAATGAAAAGACTTACTCACCCATTGTCCAATACACCATAAGCATATGGTGAACCAGATCCAACAGAGAATCTAGTGCCTTTCAATCTTCCTCCTTCACTATCAACATAATATAGACTAGGACCCTAAAAGAGATCATCCATTAGAAATTGCAACAGCACTAGCTGAGCAAAAGCCATATGGTAGTTGGACATGTGAATTACCGTTTCATCCCATCCAGCAATCATGGTACCGACTGATAAACCCATTCCACGATAAGAGTATAAAATATTTGCAAGTAGCTTTGAGGCTCCGGTTACTGATATCCTCCTTTTATTTGCCAACTCGTGCAACCGACACTACACGTGATATGGACCAGATTAGACAAACGATTTGCATCCCCATATTTGTAGAAGTAAAGAAAATCCTACATTGTTAAGCAAAAGCTAGATATTTGTCTTGTTTTACTTCGTACAGGTAGAACCATTTAGTTCTTGTATTTCCTACGTGAACTGAACTCAAGGATCTAAAATCCATATAGAATGAGGTATATGTGAAGGTCAACTAAGTCAAACTCCTCAAGACAGCTTATAACAAAATAATAAGCATCAAATGAGAAATTGAGTATAATAACCACAACGGAAGGTCAGGAACAAAAGATGTATGTTGAAAATAAGAAAAGCAGCAGAATGGGACTCTTAAAACATGAAACCATTATATTAAAAAATATATCCATTCTCAAAAAATCCCAACAATAATCCTAGCATTAGAGTAATAGAGAAAGCTAGAGAATAGTCTAAACGGTTTAGGAATACTACTGAAGGCATCCAAACTAATGTGATTTCGCTAATATAAGGCTAAGGATGGTAACACATATAACAAAAATATCCATATTCAAACAAACGGGTCATGAGTAGTTATCACTTCAACTAATGTGCATGCATGATAAATTAGAATAGAAGTTGAGGCAAAGCATCACAACTTGCAACTAGAACTCCAACAACAATGATCAAAGCAAAAACCAAGGAATCACCAGCAGTTGGAGAGAAGAGTAGGGCAAAGGAGGAACCTCAGTAGGAAAACATAACAGCACTACAAAAAGCAATAATTCAAGATAAAAGGACTTCAAAAATTACCTTTATCCCAAGATTTCTGTGCCAAAATTGGCAATCAGCGGCACCTCCGGCCATTGTTCCAAGCATATATGGATTAATTTCAATAATCTTCTTTACAGACTGTGAAGCTGGAAATTTCCATTACTCATCAGTAATAATTGAAAAGTAATAATAATTCAAAGACAAACTAAACAAGTAGATTAAACCCTAAACAACATTAATCAATTAGAAGCAACAATTTTCAAATTTGACAAAATAAACATAAAATCAACTCACATATATATCCTCCCATGCTAGCTCTAGAATCAGCAGCTACAATGACACCGTCCTTAAATATAAAAGCAAGCGTTGTAGTGCCCTTTGCAGGCTTCACCATCTGAATAGCTTCTTTCACAAAGCCATCGAACTAAAACCACAAATACAAACACAAAATTTCGTATTAAACCAATGTTTCAACCTGCTCTATAGAACAATACCCTAATTTCCTTTATTTACTACTCATAAATTAAAAAATAAAAAACTAAAACAATTTTTTTTCAGACTCGAAAAATTGAGAAGTTGAAAAATCACTCACATCATTGGAATTAGGAAGCTGGAATGACGGCGGGGCAGAGAACTCTACAACGACGCCGTCTCCGGGTGCAGTGAGTGTAGAGAACGATTCGAGACCAGAAGTATCGAGCTTCATGATTTCAGATTTTAGACCTAACCGATAAAAACAAACAAAAAATTATTACCATAAAATCCAAACGGCATTAAAAATAATAATTAAAAGAAGAAAAAATCGATGTAAAATTGAAAATAGAAATGGATGATGAACTTGGCGCACTGATTCAAGTGAAGTGGGATCTGCGTGTGTGAGGTATCGTTGAGGTTGAAGCAATGAGAAAAGAAGAACGGGAGATTTAGTGAAGAAGGAACTGTTTTCAAGTGTTGATGCCTTGTTCAGAAAGGCGGAACTTTATTTGGGCTAGGCCTGCTGACTTGTCTGGGAAGTTGGACCTTAATTGGGCCATACCATTTTTAACCAAAAAATTGGCCCATTTGTTTCATTTCCTTTTTCATTGACCTCAAAACCAAAAAAAATGCAAAATAAAAAATAAAACAAAGCAAACACAATTTTATTTTTTTTATTTATTTAATTTTCACTCCTTAATTAGTGAATTGCATTACTTAAAAATGGAAAAATAATTCATCCTAAACCATGATGTGCGAGGCATGCCCCTTGCATTGCTCTTTTAGGTAACATACTAACATCACAGCTCCCTTTTTTTTTACCCCAATTGGAGGAACTTTTTTTTTTAGCATCAAGGTTATATAGGTGGCAATTGGCATTACTCTCTTAGCACTTATTAGTCATTAGCTAGGACTCAATTGTTGGCTAAGAGGACTTGAAAGTTGAATCCTTGATAGGACTACAATGTGCTTTTACCGTTATCCCAACACATGTTACTCAATTCTAATACTAGTCATTTAGATTTTGTCATTGCTACTACAGTCAATAAGAAACATCAAAGATTTCTCCCTTCACTATTTAACTGTTGTCCATGGTTGCTTATTGCGCCGAAGTTCCCATATAAAAAAAATAATAATAATGAAATTAGATATGATACATCATTAGGGAAAGGGATATAAATAAGTGGGAGGGTAACTAAGGTGGGATATTATATCAGCAGTCCCCCAAACAAAAATACTACCCTCATTGGCTTCCCTTTAATGTTGTCTATATCTTCAGCTCTCAAAAACTATGGATCTTGAATGCCACGAGTCCATACCACAAATCATGCAACTGATGCAACTTTCAGCACTGTTAACATCCACACTTGGTATCAATCTTCATGTGGAAACCTCCCCAAAGTGTTTCTTTTTTATATATATGTTCTTTTTATCATGTTCCTTCCTTTACCAAATTTTTCATCATTTTGTTGCCATTGCTTCACTATCAGGCATTATCTTTTCCATGTCCTCAAGATATTGCCAACTGCTCTTGCTACTACCCTTCTCGTTCTTGGTCTCCTGCATTAAATATAAATTGTTATTAGTCAGAATAATAACCATATCATGCCCTTCTATTTTATTCACTCTATAAAGCTATTGGATTTTACCATACACATTATTTACAAGTGAAATGCAACCCCTTCTTATGTAATAAACAAAATACAAACTGTACAAATTAATTGAATTTTCTCTTTTGGATCCTTACTATGTTTCTATCTCATAAAAATATTTAACATCAAGAGAGAGATAGGTGACTGTTTCTTTATCATCATAACCTATTAAAACAGGACTGTATTATACAATGTACAGATTTACCAAGGCATTAAACAACAAAAATTATGTGTGATTATTAATGACTTAATGACTAGCTTTACAATATTAACATCAGGTTTTTTTGAAAGAAGAAACATACCTGATATTTCTGTACCAAAGATGTCCAAAGCGATTTACACTGTCCAGGACTTCTGCTGATCCCATCAGCCAACAAGCTCTGAGATATCTCTTCCCATAAAGCCATCCTTCCCTTCACAATTTGAAATCTATCGTGTAGTTTCCCGCGCATGTTAATCAACTTCTTAATTTCTTCAGGTTTCCATTTATTCCTCTTCCCTGACTTCGACGACTTGAGTTCAGAACTGGATGCTTTCACAAAGTTGGCTTCACCAATGTCTTCGGAATCATCTTTCTTAATATTAGACTTGTGCTCCTTTCGTGGAACATAACCGTTGTTAGCTTTGATTGACTTCTCAACTGGTGAGGATGCAATAAATGGCTTCCAAAATTCCTCTGAATCCGATAAATCACCCTCGGCTTCTTCGGTTGGTGGACCAGTGTCTTCCTCAGGTAGAAGTCCTTCAACATCATTGGCATCAGCTGCATTAACTAATAGAACGAAGGTAAACTTAAACACGATCTATAAGCTTAAAATATTTTACACCAGAAGAAATATGTTAAAAGCCAATTATACATCAAGTATGGGGGATTCATTGCTTTCTGATGTCATTTTATTACATAAGAAACAAAATAATCTAATTTATAAAGAACATGCATTAAACAGTCATATCATAAATTGTTTAACAAATAACATTCATCTACAATATTTTTAGTTACTTTATCATTATCAGAATTCACACCAAAGGGACCCAAGCTCAGACTTCAGAGCAATCAAAATTCTGAGTTAACCAAGTTAACTTTTAACGTTTAATCAGTACGTGAAACAAACGGCTTGAATGAAACCACAGTTAGCACGGTTTCCATATATAAACATCCATAAGTTTCACAAAACATAGACAAGGTGAAAGCAAGAACCGGATTGGTATGTACCAAATCACTAATAATAAAGAAATAAGACTGAAGTGTTTTCTAAAAGAATAAAAGAATTGTGATCATCGCATACACGGTGAAATGCAAATACAATCACAAAAATATATAAACCTTAACTCCACAATTTGATATGTATTTCTAAAAAGTAAAAAATACATTGCTGTTACCTCTTATTTGCGTTGTGTCTGGCTGATTTTCCTTCCCGTGCCCATCGACTATTTTTCTTAATGTTGATGTTCCATGATCCACATGTGATTTGCCAGATAACTTTGTGTTTATCTCCTCAGCAAGAACAGCAGCTGGATTTTCTATGGCAATAACAATAACTTCAGGCCGTTTACCACTGTACTTCCTCACCATCTTCCTCAAGACCTCGGCCACAGTTCTTTCCATGTGAGCCAGTGGACACTTTACAGGGCAGCTTGAAAGAGCAGCATGAGCAGCTTTATGCAGTGCATCCAATAACTTTCCCTTGTCAAGCCATAGGCATCTTGTCGTAATCCTTATCTTCCCATTTAAGGTGTTTTCAGCCAAACTCTCTGCTCTTTGGGGGCGAAAAACTTCCATGCTGTAAAAGATAGAAGTTCGGATGTTAGTTGACATGTTATAGCTCTCTAACTTGCTTTAAAAACTGAAACATCTACCTAACCACGATGATGCCATCTAATGCAATTTTCAATCTTTCATCAATGAAGAGGTCGCTTGATGTACCAAATGCTTTGTCGCCATCACTGTACTTCAACTGCATGAGGGAAACCCAAAGAGGGGTGAAAAGAACTCATAGATTATCACATAGTTTCCAATAAGTGACCAGCAGAGAAATGAGAGGAGCACCAACCTGTAAATTCTCTCTTCCAAGGGAAATGAAACCATTAGAAAGGACTCTCCTATTTCTCAAATGTGAAACACCAAGCATCTCTCCATTTTTAATAACCTAATGCATATTTCTTATCAGTTTCTTCAACATTTTATGTAACAATTCACATGAAATGTTTGTATAAATTTCATTGTCAGAAGCCAGTGGTCTTTTTTCCAAAAAAAAAAAATTAAATTTAGTAAGGAGGCAATAACTCACAGCAGTGTGCCGAATGCCATTTGATTTTCCAAGTAATTCATGCTCCTTCAAGAACAAGAGTTCTCCATGTATGGGAAGAAAATGTTGCGGCTTCACAATTCGAAGTACTTCCTCCTGCAAAAATATACATCACCATTTTTCCTTAATGACATGTCATATCCAAGACAAAAAGACTAGAAATCACATTAGAAGCCATGCCACATGGAAAAGAAAACTGAAATGCATAAGAACAAAATAAATAATAACTATTTTGATGATGTATGATAACCTATGTCAAATCTCACTACATGGATATCTAACCGAGAAAAGGCATATAGTTAAGTTTTCTTTCACCAACAACTAACAAAATAATTACTTTCAAAAGTGAAATTTAAGATGTAAACATTCCCCTGTCAAAATTATGGATATTTATACACTCTCCTCGGTTAGTAGTACAGTAATAATGATTTGACAATTACTGTTCTTTTGGAGAAACATTGAACAGACAAGGATGAGAACATAAAATAATAATGATAAAAGTGAATAAAAACAGAGAAAAGAAATACTTGCCAATTCGACTCATTACCAGGGATAACCTAACAGTTTGATGAAGCAGAGCACAAATTAAGCAACACAAACTTGTTTGGATAAATATTTTAAGAATTCTAAGTTGTCAATCTATGAATTGAAAGCAAAAATAGCATACTGCAACTTCATATGTATGGTTTCATTCCAACTGATTTAGTTAGTTATATATATCAGACATGTTTTAGCCTTTAGACAAAACAAAATGCAAATACTTTAAACAGCTTTACTTTTTATCATACCTTGGCCGAATACAAAACAATATCTTCCTTAGTTAGTTTGAAAGCATGACTACTTCCATATGATGCAAGATTCAAGGCAGCACGTGGTTCTGCCTGACACAATAGCACACATTTCATTACATGCCTTAATCTCATCCATATTCCGTGCGATTCACGGGTAAGAAAATCATTAGAGGATTCTGAAAGTAACTCACTTGAGATCCTGTTGTTACAATTAGCAGATCCTTTGGAGCATAAGCATCAATATCCTCTGCTTTCACCTATGTAAAATCATAAATAATGAAAAACAAGGTAACAGACATGAAAGACGCAAAGTCATTACAAATAAAAGATAAAGATAAAGATGAATAGGGGATATCATAAATTCCTACACACAAGTAGTGCGCAAATAACAAATCAAATGAGTGATTATAGCATATTAGATTTAGATGCATACAGTTAGACAAATAGGTAATGGTCCAGTTGTCAATCTATCATTTTCATTCTTCTGAATATATACAAATATATCAATAAAAATAACAAATCTTGTCCTAATAAGCAGGTCAGCTACATGAAAAAAATAGCATGCATTCAAACTATTAAAATCTGTATCACTGTCTAATACATATGTTTGTGAAAATTTAGTCCAGCAACTTAGGCAGAGTGTTGGAGTAAAGGCTCCGAAGTCCAAAGATTTATTACCAGAGTGGAGGGATCAATTGGAGCCTTTCCATCCTTCCAAGCTGCATCTAAATATGTCCTCAAAGACATGCCAACGAATACCTAACGCAATTAAATTGCAATCATTAAACATTTATTCATAATTCCAAACAAGAAAATCATTTTCAACTGCATTGTATTTATATACAACATAGAGAATATTACCAACTTTCGGCCAGTTAAATCAGCAGCAGCTTTCACACTTCCAAGTCGATGCAGATTTGATGCAAATTGGGTGGTAATAACCCTTCCTTTAGAAGCTGAAATATGCCTCAATAATGCATCTTTAACAACAGATTCACTTATTGTCCTTCCAGGTGAGAGTACATTGGTTGAATCACTCATCATCTGAAAAACCATGCCCAAACCAAAGTTTACTTTTGTCCCTTAACAAAATTAAGGGAAAAAGCAAGAGAGGCTACATATTTGAATTTTTTAATTTAAAAAAAAAATACAAGATCACCCTATAAGTGACTTACCAGTGTTACTCCTTCTTTAGAGAGTTCCTCTAAAGCCTCGCGATCAAAAACTTTCCCGTCCAGAGGTGTCTCGTCGATCTATTGAATCAACTTATTCAAAAAGAGTAGATTCAAGGTAAACAAAAATGGAAAATGCACTGATAAATTCTGACCTTCCAGTCCCCAGTGTGAAGAATAGTACCATCAGAACAGCGAAGAACCAATCCACAACAATCAGGAATAGAATGGGTCACCCTGATAGGTTCTATCTCGAATGGCCCAGCCATAAACTTCTTTCTTGTTCTAAATATCTTGAGTCTAGATGGAAGAAAAATACCATGCTCCTTCAGACGTTTTTTTATAAGCTGTTACAAAGTAAAAAAGCATTGGAAACAAATAAGCAGTGGAAGGAACATATCAAGTTCATTGAATAGCAGTGAAAGAAAATAAGCAGTAAAAAGAACAGATATTTGATGAAAAAATTGTGACACAGATATTTAGTATTAATATATCAACATGGTGACACAAAATGAAAAATTCAAGAGCATGTTAGACATCTTAAGCTGTGTTGCAAAGCATGTAACCTCTATCACTTTCTACAAAACATCATTGCTGATCCATATTCGATCCAAGTTAAACATAGCATTTAGGAAGAAATATTCTTGCTAAATTACCTCCATTGTAAAGGAAGATGCAAAAATTGGTGTATTGGAATCCAATGCTGGAATGACCTGAGGGATCATGCAAAAATTATGTTTAGTGCAGATACAAATAACAGACCAAACTCATTGTTAAGAATAAATAAATTATCAATGAGAATGAACATCAATGGAATAAAATATATTATACAAGGCACAAAGTTAAAAACTAATATATATTTATTTAAGGACTGTAGGTATCCTAATTGCTTCCAGGCATGACTGATTGAATACTACATACAATGCATCAAACATTGAGCCTTCTCATCAACAACCCAAGCACAAAGTTCAAATGTGAAGTAGGCCTTACCCAAGGCAACGCTCCAATGTGATCCTCATGACCATGTGTTATAACAAGTGCTTCAATTTTGTGGCTCCATTTTCTTATAAATGTTGTATCAGGTATGATCTTTTGGACTCCAAGTTCATCATAGCTGAAATATTTACCATATATAAAAATAAATTTCAGCTACCTAATAAAGGAAAGCAAACCAACAATAATTTTTCAAGCAGTAACTTGATATGACTTCAAAGTGTAATTAAGATTTTTGAATTTTCAAGTGTCCTTCATATAGCAAAGATTAAACAATCTTGAATTTCAGATTCAATGCTAACTTTAGTTGATGCTTAATCAGCAGAGTCTTTTAATAGGGAAATTACCTACATAACAACAGTTCAGGCTAAGTGAGTAGGGTAATTGAGGGAGGTTATTTGGGGCAATAAGACCTACTCTGGAAACATAACTCCGGCATCAATGAGGATATAGCGATCATGGTTCCCAACCAGCATGCAGTTCATCCCAATTTCACCCAGCCCACCAATCGGAAGAACACGGAGAGGTGGCCCATCTTTCCCTTCATAAAACTGCTCCATTTTGCGCTGAACTGAATCTTCCATGCTTTTCCGAGGACCTTCCATTCTTCTTGTTCTCTTGTGGGGTGCTTGAGATCCATCAGTAGCTACATTTAAACAAACAGCTTAAACACAATTGAACAAAGAACCATACAGATTGCATGAGATTTAACAAGAAGTGACATTACACCTATCAAATTTATAGTGATATTCATGCAATAAAATTAGTTCTATTCAACTCAAGAATTAAACCACATTAGCTATTACAGATTTTTTTTTTTTTCCTTTAGTAAGCCATTAGTATTCCAAGTCTACTCAAACCTAGGAACCTTCTTAATTAGTAAACCAATTCCAAAAGCACATTTTGCTTTTGTCAAAATCACAAGTATTTTTCTATCAGAAGCAATATATTCAAGTATCACAGATATCCCACAGAGGGCATGACTCTCCCAACCCAAGACCACTATTAAGAAAAGGGGTATCTGCCACCACACTCCAACAAACATTGAATCTCAAAGAAATTGAACCTACTAAACATTGACATACAGATAATATATATCACTGCAGATAAAAACCCTTTCCAAATAGCTAAAATCCAACACCAAGTTGGTCTTGAATTCAAATTCTAGTATAAAATAAACCCATGCTAGGCCAGCAAACTAAAGTCCTTCAGTTTGTTTGTTGTTTCTTTTTTTCTCTTCTAATACAAACACATATCAAAGTAGACAACTTAATCTACTGAGGGACTATGAAGCATGAAGTAAGTTCAATTCAAGCAATGAATGTGGAGTAGTAGTAGGAGGGAGGTAGTGGTTCACCTGGGAGCACAGAAGAGTGAATGGAGCGAAAAGCGGGAAGAGAAGTTGTTGGTTTTGGTCGGAAAGCGGGGTTGTAAAGAGGGAGTAAGAGAGAAGCAAAAGAAGTAGAAGAAGCCATTTTGAATCCGAAGGTGTTTGATTAAATGCCTCACAGAGAGGGTGTTGTTATTAATATTATGAATGAATGTTATATAACATGCAGCAGCTTCTTCAGCTTCGAAGGGAAAGGAGGGTGATGGTGGTGGTGGCGGTTGCGGCGGCGGTGGTGGTGATGGTTGAGTATGGCAGCGGGAAAAGCATAACAAAAGAATGAATGAGATACTCGAGAAATATCCTTCCTTATCGATATCAATTTCTGCATGAAGACACCTTAACGGCACGTGCTAAACCACACGTGTGCCATCATATTGATAACATATTTCTTAATTTATAAAAATGTATATATATTTGTATATGTTTATATATATTGATTCACAAATTTTTTTAACTAAATAATCAAATATATTATAATAAATAAATAATCAAACTTGTTAAAATAACATAATAAAAAAATTATTACATGTCAAATATGCATTTCTATGCTTATATCTAATTGATAGCATGATTGATATATTTACTAATTAACTAGTAACTAGTAAACACTATATTTTTGCTAATTAAATATGTGTAATCCATTTTAAATTAGAAAAAGGATAGTACAATCAACAATTTTTTTATTTAAAAAAATAATTTTCATTTTATATCATTATAAAATAAATTACGTTTTGTGCTAGTAAAAATGGTAAACCCTAGATGTAGCAGCCACATACTCTCCAAGTGACAATAGCTAATTCATTTGGGACATCAATTTTGAGGCATTGTGATTTGTGAACAACGTTTCATTGCTGGGTTCAACGGGTAATTTGCCATATCTGTGTTTTAGCAACAAGAGTAAACCACATTCTTTCGTGGAGAACTAAGTTTCAAATTCTCCAAAATATATTTATTTAAGAGAGCCTCTAAAGAACAACAAACAGGAACTAGATATATTAAGTTCAATTGTCACATACTACAAGTTCAACCATGTTAACTTGATGCATCAATACAAAACATTGGGGAAGATCAAGCATTGGACAGTGCAAGCATTACAACAAGGATTTCCTCTGCAGACCATAATCTGTGTCTGGATTACATTACTATGTCACGGAAATATAATCATTCCATTTCGTAGTTCAGTCGTGGTAGACTCTCATGTTAGATTGGCATGTCTTGAAAACCAGGGTAAACCGGATTGAGGACACTGTTTGGCATCTGGGATGGGAACAATAGGTCCCAAAAAGATGCGCCACAAGTCGAGTATTATCGTGACCAGCATCGCAGCACCTAAAGCATCAACTGCAACTCTAGCCAAGTCCCATTTATCCCCAGGTTTCTCATCAATCCTGCATATTCACATGAATCACCGTCAATGACAATAACATTAGTAGATCAACAAACTAAGTCTCATCCCACTAAGTAGGTTGAGTTTAAGTTGTCTTAGGTCTAAGGACAGAAAATTAGACTAATTTTGACTGGGACAGAAACATTTTGTCCATTTATCTATCTGTCTCGTTTTCAAAATAGCTTTGTGCCTTCCAATGTCTTTGTATTTCTGTCCTAAGATAGCTACCAAATAGGACATTATAGATCAGATGACATCATCGAGTCCGGGCATAATCACATTTACGTTCAATATTAAAACATTCACATATTTCCCTCTTTTTAATGGTATGGTATGCAAGTACTAATCTCCCAGGAAATAAAGGGGCATATATTTAAAGCAATGCAAACATAGAAAGAGCCAACTCGATTAAATCTTACCTTAGAAACATTGGAAAGCTTACGATAAAGTAGATTGCATAAAACAAAGATCCAACTTTGTACATAGAATCCCGATCCACAAATGAATAATACGGGAACTGCATCAGCCAATACAAAACATCATTCTCAGAGACATACATTCAGTATTTGAAGACCACGTGAACAACTATAAATAAAAGAATTCACCAAGGCTATTTTACAAAGAGGATACATAAATTTTGCAATAAAACGGAGAGGCAAAATTTTACGCAGTGCACATAGGAGCCCATGACTGAAATGAAGCACGCAAAATGTAAGCACCAAATGAAAATGTGGATTCCATACAAAAATGCATTGAAAGTTATTGTGAGGATAAGACTTTGGAACTATTCATTCTTATAAAAAATGTTAGAAGAATAACATGGAATATTGAATATCTAATGGCTTTGAACTTCAAAGTCAATGACAGCAATGAATGATTAATATAAAAACCAATGCATGATTAAACAATTATCCTAATAATAAACAATTAGTAAATTGGTTTGTTCATAGCATACATTGGAAATGGCCAGTGTCTCCAGGTATGCGATAAAATAAGAAAGAGCAAGAATCCATGCTGCTTCAGTAGCCCATCGAATCGTTTCTGGCAAATCAGCAGTAAAATGTCGCAGTCGTCGTAGTGTCATGTTTGATGCAACATGGTAAAAGAGGAAGCAAACATGAGTGAGCAAGAACGTTGTATGCGGTACCTGCCACCACCAAATAAAGAAATTCAGCATAGAGCCAGGACTCCCTAAGAGATAATTTACAAGGCCTTGGCTTACATCGTTCATTCTCCATGATGGGAAAGTATAAGATGCACCGAGAATGGTGAAAAAATAATGAGTCCAGAAATAATTCCCAACATAACTGAAGAGTACTATCCAGAGGCTGGCCTGTGGGAATAAGGCATGTTCATGTTAGGCTGAAACTGATTAAAGATAAGTTATACAATAAGGTTGGCCCAATAAATCCATAGTACGTTTCATAAGAACTATTTTTTTTTTCTTTCTTTTTTTTTTCTTTCTTTTTCATTTACAGGGTACACATACAATCATAAAATAAATAAAATCTTTGTGTATCATGGAACAAATAGATCTGAATATTCAAATAAAAGGAAACAGCCAAGTGCAAGGCCCTATATCAAGAAATGAGAAACTCCATCCAAGTCATCTCCCATTTCTTTTCTATATCTAGACTTGGAAGGTAAGAAATCAAGGGTACTAAGAAGCCCTACACACTTGACACTTCTTATCTGGAGGAGGTCATTTTGTTTCAACCAAAAAAATGCCCTGAACGTGACAGATTTAAACAGTTGTTGGGGTCACACCTCCTTAATCACTGTCCTAGTATTATGGATTCAAACTTGTTTCCGTTAAGTAACAAATACAAGACTAATGAAAAGTTCACAGAAAAAAAAGTTATTATTAAACTGCTGGCACAAGAGTCTCAACAAATGCAGCACAACATCGGTAAAGATTTCGAAAAACACTTGCCTTAACCCAATAGCGATCCTTCCAATGCAAGTTTCTATCAGCCTGCAAATTTAGGAAGATAAATTACATTTTGGTCTTTTGGATGCATCAGTATCAAATCAAATCACATAGTGTGGCACTAACACACTGAACAAGTGAAACATGCACTTGTTTAGCCCACAAAATGTAGTTGAATGCAATATCCAAAATGGGGATAGCAATTAACACCATAAGATAATTTAAGTATACCTTACCAACTAGCAGCATTGGTATCAAGAATGAAGGAACAGCTGAGACCAATCCAAGAAGCAAATACTCCAACTCTGTGAAGTTCTGCCAAGTACCATGGTTTTCTTCTTCAATATCACACAAACTATATTTATATACACACACCAGAATAGAAAAATAATAATAACCAAAATCATTCTTACAGCGGAAAGTATCCAAATTTCAAATCCACTGCTTAAAACTCATCTAACACATTAATCTGACTGGATCAACATGTATACATCAATTCTTAAACAAAGAGAGTGATAGGAAGTTCGAAAATGGAAAGAGTAGGGTTACCTCGTAGAGTTTGAGGGGAACAACAATGCCGAGACAGAGTGTGAGCCAGAACGGTGTGTACAAGAGAAAGAAGTGTTCTCCCCATCGTTTGCTTTCGTTCGGTGACAGCCACAAACTCGAAGAACAAGAAGATGATGATGAATCTTTTTCTAAACAGAGAAAAGAGAGAGTGTGTGTAACAGATTAAATTATTAGGATTATTAGGGATTGAGATGAGAAATGGAGGATCGTTCTTACCGTGAACCATTATGGATCCGTGTGATTTGTTCCTTGTTGACTCTTCACACTTCACTCACTCTCCAGAATGATGATGAAGACGCTTCTCTCTACTAACTTGAGGTAACCGTAGCATATCTTCGATTTGAGGATTTGGCTTCCATGGAAACACTTCTGTT
>NC_029779.3:49212733-49218923 GCF_000817695.3 Arachis duranensis
CCTTTAATTTTATGTATTATATTGTTATACAAATAAAAATATTTATTGTTACATCAATTATATAAATAGTCCTTTAAAAACAAAATTAATTATTTATTTCGGTATATTTTATACTATCAAACGTAATTATTTTTTAAGGATTTGATTTATGTGTCTGTCAATATTTACCAGAAGACTTCTCTAAGTTTATTAATCAATTATAATAACAAGCTTGTTGGAGTTTTTATTTTTTAATTTAAAATTTGAAATTAATTTAATTTAAAAAAGATTTGAGTAGTGCAACTAGACTTCGTTTTGTTGAGATATAGAATTTAATATTTAGGATTTAAAATTTATTTAGTTGATATATAAAATAAAACATAGACATAAATATATGAATATTAAAAATTAAGACACAAAATTTATGTATATATATTATATTTAGTAAATTTATTGAATAAGGCACATAAATATTCAAAAACACTATTATTTTTAATTCAATCACCACCTTTATTATTATAGTTGCATACTTATCATCTCAAATACTAGTACCATCATTGATTTTTTTTTTTCTTCTTTCAATCTCATCTCAAATCATTATTCTCAATCACTTTTATTCAAATAAACAGATTTAATTAAAACAAAACAACAACATAAAAATAGAACACAAATTAAACATACACTCACACATGTGCTTAAAAATTAGAGAGAACGAGACAAAAGAAAAAGAAAAAGGAGAGAAGGGAACAAAGAAGGTGGTGCCGACGACTAAAATAGAGAACAAGGTGGGGACAATAATATATGAGAGAGAGAGAGATTGTCATCGTTATTGTTATTGCTACAGATTGAGGTCAGTGCTGGAGAAGAGGGTTGTCTAAGCCGCTACTGTTGGAGACCTTCTCCTTGCCATTGACGTCGAACAGAAAAGGATAAAAAAAGAATTTAAGAAAAGAATAAAGGTAGATTATGATTAAAAATACAAAGAATAATAATGAAAATAAAAAATAATAAAAAAAATACGCATAATTAATTATTAGTGTCACCATAAGAGGATATACTAAATACATATATTTTATGTGCACTTATGTACTATCGTATTCATACAAAAAATATGTTTCATTAACACTTTGTTTGGGAGTGGAAAGAAATAGGAAGGAGAGAAATTGAGTGAAAAGAAATAGAAAGTAAAGAAATTGAAGTGAAATTTAATTTCCATGGGTATGTTTGGATGGAAGGAAAATATGATAGAAAGATATTAAAAGATGAATAATTTATGTTGTTTGTTTGGAAAGGAAAATGGAGAGAAAAAATGAATTAAGTTATATAATAACAATATTATCCTCTATATTATATAGTCATGTTATTAAGTATACAATTATGTAAATATTTATAAATGTAATTAAATAATAACAAAAAAATTTAATTATCTATTTATGGATATTTTTTAGGAATAATAATAATAATAATAATAATAATAATAATAATAATAATAATAATAGAAAAAAATTGCTTAGGTTGTAAATACTAAATATACAAATCTAAAAAGCCAAGCCTTATATCAAATGCATGGCTCTGGTTTTTCTCAAGTTGTCATATATGTTAAATAAATGGTCCACACATGTGCACAGGAACTATTCAGCCGTGGCTGCAGCAAGTGTAAAAGCAGCAAGTGTAAAAGCAATACCAAACCATTTACAGATCAACAAGAAAAATAGTAACTGAATTGAAGTTATATATCAATTAAAAATCCCATAAAAGCAAAAGAAACATAGAAGGTATTAACAAAAGCAACTTCATCCGTGTTTATGAACATGTAAATGGACTAGATCGAATTTGAAAGTAACAAAATCAAAATAGGAGGATTGGAGGCAAGTTATTAACAAATCATACACAAAATTAAAAACAGCAGCAGTACAAATTATCATTCAGTAACAAACATTATTACATTATAAAACAGTAACAAGTAATCCCTAATCACACCAAACCTTAAATTTCAACAGCACCAAGTAATCCCTAATCACACTAAACCTGAAATTTCAACAAACATCACGAAACAGAAACAAGTAATCCTTAGTCACACTGAACCTTAAATTTAACAGCAGCACTCACACTGAACCTGAAATTTCAACTGCGGCAAGTAATCTCTAATCACACTAAACCTGAAATTTCAACAAACATTACAAAACAGCAACATTAATCCCTAATCACACTGAACTTGAAATTTCAACTGTAGCAAGTAATCCTAATCACACTAAACCTGAAATTTCAACAAACATTACAAAACAGCAGCAAGTAATCTCTAATCCCTAAACAAAAATTTCAAAAATGATTTTATTTTCATTTTTAGCAGCAGCAAGAAATTTTCAACTAAAATTTCAGGAAGTAAAGAAAGAGCAGCAGCACAAAATCAGCAAAAAATAGCAATTTCACAATTTCCCATTAAAATTTTTATAATATCAAAAATTTATATTAAAATAATATTTTAAATTATAACATAAAAATATAAAATAATTAAATTTTATTTTGAGTATTTATCCATTTTGATCTCTAAAAAATTTTGGACCGGACACTTTAGTATCCAACCAAAATTAATTACTTAATTGGTCTCTCTCCGTTCGTCAATCACTTAAGTCATTTGTTCCGTCAGGGTTAGAGATGATGCTTTTATGGAGGACGTGGAGGTGGATGCTTCTAGTGAGGGAAGTGCGGAAGAGGTGGGTGTACTAGTCACAAAAATTTAGAAAGTGTGTGGTCTATGACATATTGAGGTAGGTGCAACACGTGTGGCAGTTACACCATGACTTGATTTTGGAGTTATAGAGGAAGAAGGAGAAGATGGAGAAAAAGAACGTAAAAGTGAAGAAGGAGAGTATGAATGTTAGAGTTATACGAGATATGATGAAAATTTGGGAAGAACGGCCTCGTTTCCGAACAAAGGATGTCATGGACTATTTTGTCTCCTACTAGAATTGTCAGAGAATATAATATTTTGTCTTCAGTTAGAGTTGATGGAACAAAGAACCTAAGTGACTGACGGAATTAATTGTTAAAAATCAATCGAGTAATTAATTTTAGTTGAAGACTAAAATGTCTGGTTCAAAATTCTTTAATGATCAAAATGGATAAATACTCTTTTATTTTTTATTACTTGACAAATAATTAGATTATTTTATTAAATTTTTTTTAACTAACTATTTTTTTGTTAAAAATAATATTATATAATATAATTTTTATGAAAATGTAATTTATTTAAAATATTATATATAAGGTTCTAAGAATCGGACCGGTTATCAAACCGTTTACTGGTTCATTAGTTTATTGATCTAACCGGTCCAACAAATGGTTCAACCAGAAAAACCGTTAATAATTGGCCAATAAGAAACATATCATATTCAATCATCAATGCATAATAACAAGAATCATGTACAAACAAGCATTGATTTTCAAAGATTGAGCCAAAATTTTCATTAAAAGCTCTTTGAGGCATATTGTCGAACACTTGGCGTGCAAAAGCATAAATAACACAAAATAGCACCAACAAACATTCTTTGCAACACCAATTCAAAATTCAGCACCAATGACATGAGAAATCAGCAGCATTTCGCAGTGACTCAGCAAAGTATCAATCAATCAATCCAAACAAATTGAAATTCAAACTCAAGAAGCTCTTAACGGCAAATTTAACTATGTATAAACTAACACTAATTCTAAAACCTAAACTGAACTGACAGCAGCAAATAATCCTAACCAAATCAAATTAACACTAGAATCAACATATAACTAATCCTAAATTAACCAAAATAGAGAAGAAAAGGTGATCTGAGAACCTGAGTCAAAGAACAGAGCAAGAACTCAGGAGAGAGGGATGCAGTGGCAGTGACCAGCTGCTGCTGCGTCTGAACTCCCTGCAACTAGAGTGGCTCCTGTTCTGATTCTGCGACTGGGAAGCAACCAAGGTTCTGAAAACCGGACTGGTCATCAAACCGTTTTAGTCACTGGTTTACTGGTCCAGCCGGTCTAACCGTGATTCAATCGGAAAAACATAATAAATAAATTATAAATAAACATCCTAAAATATAATTATAGTCTAATATAAATTTTAAAATATATTCAAAATTTAAAACACTACATAAAATATTATCAACCAAATTTACATGATCTTATTAAAATACAAACTCAAAAATTAAATAATAAAAAAAATCTAAATATTAAATGCCAACATGAAGACGCCCTTAATATATATTACATTATGGAGTACAAAAGAAATTTATAACAAATTGAAAACGAGAAAAATATAAAAAGTATTACTAAACAGATATGGTAAGCAATAATAATAATAATAGCAAAAAGAAATTGCTTAGGTTGTAAACACTAAATATACAAATCTAAAAAGCCAAGCCTTATATCAAATGCATGGCTCTGGTTTTTCTCAAGTTGTCATATATGTTAAATAAATGGTCCACACATGTGCACAGGAACTATTCAGCCGTGGCTGCAGCAAGTGTAAAAGCAGCAAGTGTAAAAGCAATACCAAACCATTTACAGATCAACAAGAAAAATAGTAACTGAATTGAAGTTATATATCAATTAAAAATCCCATAAAAGCAAAAGAAACATAGAAGGTATTAACAAAAGCAACTTCATCCGTGTTTATGAACATGTAAATGGACTAGATCGAATTTGAAAGTAACAAAATCAAAATAGGAGGATTGGAGGCAAGTTATTAACAAATCATACACAAAATTAAAAACAGCAGCAGTACAAATTATCATTCAGTAACAAACATTATTACATTATAAAACAGTAACAAGTAATCCCTAATCACACCAAACCTTAAATTTCAACAGCACCAAGTAATCCCTAATCACACTAAACCTGAAATTTCAACAAACATCACGAAACAGAAACAAGTAATCCTTAGTCACACTGAACCTTAAATTTAACAGCAGCACTCACACTGAACCTGAAATTTCAACTGCGGCAAGTAATCTCTAATCACACTAAACCTGAAATTTCAACAAACATTACAAAACAGCAGCAAGTAATCTCTAATCCCTAAACAAAAATTTCAAAAATGATTTTATTTTCATTTTTAGCAGCAGCAAGAAATTTTCAACTAAAATTTCAGGAAGTAAAGAAAGAGCAACAGCACAAAATCAGCAAAAAATAGCAATTTCACAATTTCCCATTAAAAATCAGCAAACAGAGGCAGGCTCTGGGGAGAGAAGACGGAGACACGAACAAGAACTGAAGAAGTGAAAGCAGTGACACTAACCTTCGACGGAGATACGACGGCGACCGGGGAGACGACGAGCAGCGCACCGCGAGCTGCTCCAAGCCAAGAAAAGCGAGCACGAAGGACAGGGGGAAGGAGGACGCCGAGCTACAAGAGAGAGCTTGGCCACGGATCTTTTTCCCCTCAAAAAAATCAAAACGACGCCGTTTATCAAGAACCGGCCGGTTATAAGTCCGCTCCAACTGACCGGTTCTTCGCCGGTTCGACAATTTTGTAGTGGTTTGCAAGAGAACAGTTATTAGAAGCAGACCGAACCGTTTTTATCACCAGTTTTTGGTTAAACCAGTTCAATTGGCCGGTCCAATTCGGTTTTTAGAATATATAAAAATATTGAGCTTTTTCATTTTTCCATTTTTTAAAAACCTTTTGAATTGTATTTTTTTTAATTACAAGTTTATAACATATAAATTTTGATATTTTACTTTTTTATTTTTTTCTCTATTTTAAAAGCCAACTCAATTTGATTTTTTAAATTATTATACAATTTAATTTGATTTGAAAGTTAAGTTTGTATTTTAATTAGAGGAGTGTTAGTGAGCCAGCGAATTTTGTGATTTGTAATCATTAATTAGTTTTTATTAGTGTTTTTAATGGTGTGAGATTACATCTAATGATGTGAAATTACTCACTTTTCTTTTACTAGTTAAGTAGTGGCTAAATTTTAATAAAAATACTGGTTCCTAGATTTTTTTTTTAATTATTCTGTCTAAGCGTAATATGATAAAAAATTATTATTAGATGTTTAACTCTAATTAGTTTAAAAGTTTGTCTTAAAATTGATAACAAATGAAAAATTTAAATTGAACTAAAAATTTAAATAGATTAAAATCTAATAAGATACAAATATTTTTTATATATTTATTAAAACATATTTAATAAATAAATAATAGATAATAAAATCTTTAACTCTAGGTC
>NC_029779.3:49218996-49229315 GCF_000817695.3 Arachis duranensis
ACCCTTACTTTCTATATCATTGACGCACTTCATGATCATTAATATTTTCATAAACCTATCACTTGTAACTTATTTCGTCGAAAAAATAATATTTATATCATTTTTTTATGACAATAGACAATTTTTTATCTTTATTTATCTTTATCATCATTTTTAATACTAAAAATAAAATATGTATAGAAAAAATTAATTCATGTAATATTCTCTATTTACAGGACCTAGCAAAGAACATAAAACATCTCTCTTTTAGTTATGTCAGTATCTGTACACTTGACATGATTTAAGAATGAAAAAAAAATCAACAACTAATTTAAATTTTGTCAGAATTCATCATCTTCTATTGAATAGAAATTAAAATTGGTCAAAAAATTTGTTGGATACACATCATCTTCTAAAAATAAATCCAACTATTAACAATGAATAACAAAAAAAAGAGTTTCACATTCAATTAAAGACCCTTTTTATATGACTAAAAACTAGCTCATTTCCATGAACAATGAATACAAAAATGGGTCTTTCATTCAAACATTTAATTGTAGCAACAAAATCAGTCACTTTAAACAAAAATCATTACCCAGCCCGAACAATGAAAAAAAATATAAAAAGCAAAAACCCTTAACATTGTGCATTGCAAATTTGCAATCACGACTTTAAAATTTTTAATAATAATAATTTTTTTCTAAGAGTGAAACTCAAATTCGTAACTTTTATCTTTTACGTGGCTATTTGTTTTAGTATGTTACTCAAAATAAGTCTATCTTTTACGTGGTTATTGCTTATTCAATTGCCTATTTTTTTTATTGAAATAAATTAAACAAAGAAAAACAAAACAAATAAAATAAGGAACTGCTTAAATAGAGGGGCAGTCCTATTTAAGACTACTCTTAAACTCCTCCCAAGGTGAAAAAGGCTCCACATGCGAAAGTTGTAACTTCATCGCCATCTTTGCCATAGTATCTGCCACCGTGTTTGCATCTCTCATAATCAAACGAAAGTCAACACGCCAATTCCAATGCATGATATCTTTTATTTTGAGCACCAATGGATCAATAATCCCAAAACCATCTTGAGTAACAAGATTAAATGCTTCCACACAATCCGTTTCACAAATAACATCTCGTTGACCCACATCCCAAGCTAAGAGATATCCTCTCCAAATAGCAAACAATTCTCCTTGAAGAATACTATTACTCTCAATCATTCCCAAACACCCTCTTTGCCAACTCCCATTACAATCTCTAATAACACAAGCAAAACCAACACTATCACCCGAACCAAAATAACTAGCATCACAATTAATCTTAAAAGTACCAATGGATGGGGGATTCCAAAAACCATTTAGAGTAGACGGAAGGGACATACGTTGTAATTCAAAAATATTCCTAAGCTCTTTTTATGAGGTTAATGCCAGACAAATCACTTTTTCCGGAGGCCAAGTTTCATGGGGATTAAATATGTCATTATTCCTTGCTCGCCATATCCACCAAAGTCCCGAAAAGAACTTGAACGGATGCTCTCTGCTATGATACAAGAACCAGTTCTTCAAATCCAGAGGATGACAAGAAATATCCAACTTATGCCAGACAAGCTGAGCTTTTGGACAATCCCGAATACAATGTAAAACCGATTCCTGGCTAGAAAGACATCTTGGACACCTATCCGATGACGACATCCTTCTTCTAAAGCGAAAACTTGCAGTAGGAAGAGTCTCCTTAAGACACAACCAAGCCAAAAACTTATGCTTTTCCGGAACAAGCTGACGCCAAAGCCAACACCAATTCTCCCGCTCCTCCCAACCAAACAGTTGCTTATACAACCACAAGTAACCATTGATTTTACTAAATATGATGGTGAAAAAAACATTGATTTTACTAAATATGTAAAATATAAAAAATATTATTATTGTTATATTTTAATATTATTATTATGAGAAATTTTGTATGTGTTTTTTTATATAAGTCTTTATAAGTGCACCTTCTTTTTCTTATGCACGTTTTTCTTCCTCTTCCTCTTCCTCTTCTTCTTCTTCCTTTTCCTCTTCTTCTTCTTTTCTTTCGTTTTTTGCCTTCTCTTTCTCTTTCTTCAATCATTACTGTACGTTTTCACTGCACCTTCTTCTTATTCTTGTTGCACGTTCTTCTTCCTCTTCCTTTTCTTCTTCTTTTTTTCTTTCGTTTCTTGCCTTCTATTTCTCCTTCTTCAACCGTTACTGAACGTTTTCATTGTACATTCTTCTTCTTCTTGCTGCATGTTCTTCTCCCTCCTCCTCTTCTTCTTCTTCTTTTCTTTTGTTTCTTGCCTTTTCTTTCTTCTTCTTCATTTACGTGCTTTTCTCTCTGTTTTCTTTCTTCGTTATTCTCGATTTCTATTGTTTTTTGACATCAAGCTCTGAAATTGTTTTTGAAGAAGAAGAAGCAGGAAGAAGATGAGGAGGAGAAAGAGAAAGAGTTCTGAATTATGCATAAGGTGTACTTCAACGAATTTTGGGTGTATTTCTTAAATCTTTTGGATGCAGTTTTTGTAATTCTTTGGGTGTATTTCTATAATCGCTTGGGTGAATTCCTGTAACCATTTGGGTGTATTTCTGTAATCCTTTGAGTGTATTTTTGTAATCGTTTGAGTGTATTTCTGTAATTGTTTGGGTGTATTTCTAAAGTTCCATTATCTTCAAATTTGGCAAGAAACTCGTTTTCATGGAGGAAGAGAAGAAGATTCGTTTATAATGCATGGTGAGTAGCGCGCTTTAGAAACAGGAAGTGGTTGAATAACGTGCGTTTATTTACTCTTAAATGTGGGAATGTAATGCATATTTTTTTGTTGGGCTTGTACCAACTTATAAGACTTGTAAGTCAAAAAGACTTATATGTATAGCAGACCTCTATTATTATCAATAAAAAATATTAGGTAAATATATCCGGTGTTAAGTGAGTGAGGTTGATTTTATTAATCTATATTTTTAAAATTTCACTTAGATTTGACTAAATTTTTTTTAAAGAAAATATTATAAATAGGTCTATTTACTGTCTAAATAATAAAATTATAAAAATCAAATATATCATTTGATTGGTTTATCAATTTTTTGATATATTTTTATCATTAATCAATTAACTTTTAATTTTTTTTATCTTAAATCAGATCGATCTAATAGTTGATGTTTAATTAATTAACCTGGTTAAATAAGTTGACTCCAAATTTAACCAAACAAATAAATCGATCTGATAATTAAAAAAGCAAGCACTTATATATTACCGATTAACTAAATAATTATATACAAATCAAAGTTCATGTTCATGGCTGCTGAATAATTTGAGCAAATAGATACTTTCTCATCCTCTTATACTTTTCAAGGATATTATCATTGAGAAGTAATTTCTTTGGATGAAAATACTGTTATTTGTATATTAAAATTAGATATTTTTAACTTACATAATACGGAGAAAAAAAATATGACAAAACATTTGATTAAGACTTTGCTTTGTCACTTCCTCTATTTCTAATATACAAATAACATTACTGAAATATTTTGAATTTGAAACAAAAATTCATAATTAAAACTATGTTTAGTATGGAGAGTTAGAGATTGATACTAAGAGATTATTGAAATTAAGAGACAAAGATTAAATTAAATTTTTGTATTGTGTTTTGTGTAAAATATATCGGACTAAGTTATATTTTAGCATTATGTTTAGTTGAAGATAAATATAAAAATTAAAGTGTAGACTTAAAATTTGAAAAGTTAAATAAAGATATTTTTTAAAAAAATATTATTAAAATTTTAGCCTCTATTTTAAAAAATTTCATTCTCCTGTATTCACACTAAAATTTTGTGTTCCAAAACTACCAAATACAATATCGAATTTCAATCCCAATTTCTGAAAACAAACTACCTTTGATCCCTAAACCCCATCAGCAGTTGCCTGAACTTGAGAAGCATATTGCAAGTTCCAAAGGACATCTTCAATGGATGGTCTGCTCCATGACTCAGGAGAAATGCATTTGTTGGATATAGATATCACAATGGATAGAGATTCTTTAGAACAAGTTGACATCACTATTGGATCCACAATCTGTTTCCACCCATCTTGACTATTGAATGATCCCTATAAAATTATATTA
Organism: Arachis duranensis; assembly: GCF_000817695.3. Classification (NCBI taxonomy): domain Eukaryota; kingdom Viridiplantae; phylum Streptophyta; class Magnoliopsida; order Fabales; family Fabaceae; genus Arachis; species Arachis duranensis. Next base: position 49,223,113 of record NC_029779.3, read on the forward strand.
GTTAACAACATTAACCCATCAATTTAATTTTTGATGCATAATAGTAGTTGAATATAGGTTTAGTAATTCTGTCAATTCCTATAATTTAATTGAATCTTCAATTAGGTTCTTATATTTTTTTTATTGAGTCCTTATACTATATCGAATTTTGTAATTAAGTTCCTGTCGTGATAAAAATGTCAGAATTATCAGACTCTTCTGTTAAACAAAACAAATATGCCTAACATTTGACTGAATATTTCCTATAGTTTAATAGAATATTCTCTTAGCTTTAACGTTTTTATCACTGTAGGGACTTAGTTACAAAATCTGATATAATATAGGGATCCAATTAAAAATAAAAAAACGTATAGAGACTTAATTAAAATTTTGATGAAACTATAAGGACCAATTGAATAATTAAACCTTAAATTTATTATACCCATTTGGAAACATCAGTTTTTAATTTGTCATGTTACTACTGATCAAATCAGATGAAAGATAAATAATATCATATTTTAAAATTTAAACCATAAATTCTAAACTCAATAATTTTACATTTTTATTTAAGAAAGTGGATGTAAATTACTAAATTACTAATGCAACAATATATGGTTAAATTATATTAAGTTGATGATGTATTAAAACTGAACTCATTTGAAACTTGTGTTTTTCAATGATTGGAAGACATTACAAATTCATCATGTAATTTAATCTGAAAATCTTTAATGCATACCCTTTCATGGAGCATAAGTGCTTCTCTTTTAGCAGATAGTGAAGGTCCAACAAGTGCCTCAAGTATTATGAATCCAAAGCTATAGACATCATCCTCTAACCTTTTCATTTGCCTGAAAATTACACATGTATGTTTGGAGAGTCATGGACACTATAAACCTCAAGGAAAGTTTCACAAATAAATAAATACTAAGTCACATGATCTACACAAATTCTTACATTGAATCAGGACTTTCTCCATTTACCTATAAACCATAAAATAAGTCAAATCAGTGAAGATGAATCATAGACATAGAAAAAATGTTATAATTTTACATTCTAATATCTAATTGTGATCTCATTTTTTTATATTTAAATATTAGTCTGAGTGATATTATCAAATCAATTGGTAATTTGTTAGATCAAATATTAGAATGAGTTTCTAATTTAAGCAATGTGAAAATTCACTTTGTATTCATCATAAATTTTATTGCACATAAATTGGAATAACTCAAGATAACACACAAAGATACATTTAATATAATACGTATTAATACATTAGTTATTATTTTTATACAAAGATATCTTCATGTGGGTAATCAATATATGGCTAATATTTTCATTTGAAGAATTAAAAAGGGCAAAAAGGGAAACATACCCCACAAGCATCAGTTTCTTCAGATATAATGGACAATCCATAGTCACTCAACTTTGCCATCCAGTGCTCATTAATCAATATATTATTGGTCTTAAGTCTGTTCTTAAAGAAGCCAGGTATCATTCCAGTGTGTAAGAAGTGAATAGCCTTGGCAATACTAATTAGCACTGATAATCTCTCTGACCAATTGTAAACCTTCCCACCACTATCTTCTGCACATAAACATAAACATAAACATAAACATAAACATAATAATAATAATAATAATAATAATAATAATAATAATAATAATAATAATAATAACCAAACTCATAAATTGGAAACTTTCAAAGGTTTAGTTTCAACTTTCAAAGGTTCTAATTTATGAAGAAGTATACTATTATATTCCAATGTGAGTTTCTATGCATAAGCTTAGAGTAATTTTAATGAAATATTTTTGGAATATTATTTTTTATGTTTTTAAGAAATAAATTGATTTAAAATTAAAATTTGTATTAAAATTAATTGATAAAATAAAACTAGTTTTGCTTTAGAAAGACGATATCATTTTAATGAAAAATCAATAAAATTTCATCACTTGTATAATTATTTTGATGAAATAATTAAAAATAATATAAAATTTTAATTGAATTAATACTAAATATTAGAATGACAAATTTTATTTTTAATTTTAAATAACTATTTATAATATATAGTCACATAAATACTATTATATCATTTTGTAAGACTCAAAATAAAATTAAACCTAATGCTCTAAAAGTCTAAAAAATTTACCGACTAAAGCTTGTTTAATTTTTTTGCAAATTTAAAGTTCCAAGTAGAAAGAAGAAAAAGTAGCACATGGCATTGAATAACGACAGAGAAAAAGAAGTCATAATGCTAAATTCTCTTGCTAGTATAAGCTGGATTGAATTGCATTGAGAAGTCCACTATATTATGTATTTATTTGGGTGTTATTATATTGATAGAAAAATATATTTTTTATTTTTTTAATATATTTGATAAATTTTTAGCAATAAAAATAAAAATACTAAAAAAATAAAAAATTATCTTTTTTATGAATTTATAAAATTTATATCCTTTTTAAAAGATTTTTTAAAAAAAATATTTTTTACATAATAGATAAACAAAAAATATTTTTATATTATTATATACAAGCATAATTAATAAATAAAATTTGTATGAGATATTCAAATATAAAATTATTTTTATTAAAAACAATAACTAAAAAAATCTTTTTTAAAAAACTCACCAAAATAAATCCTATATTTAAATAAAGGGAGGATATTATTTTTTAATATTTCTTGTATAAATCCTTGCATATTATTTGTCAAAATAATGGCATTCATGTGAAAACCAGCACATTTGTCGGTATAAAATAAAAGTTTTCAACTTCAAAGTTAATGATTTCAGTATTAATAAGTGAAAAGTACTAACTAAACCCGAAGGAAAGAAGAGAATCTTTCTCTAGCAAATCAAAATGACATGGATTAAATATTACTATGAAACATAATAAGTACACAACAAAACTTCTCTATGAAACAAGCTATTAGTTATCATATTAAAATTATATTCTTTATATTGGTACCTGAGAGATAGGTCTGAAAGCTTCCATTTGAGACAAATTCATAAACAAGGAAGACATTTGTGTCACTTTGATCTCCAATAACACCATCAATGCAATGTCCCAATAGAGACACTAAATGAGGGTGACGAAGCTTTGCTAGCAAATCCAACCTTAGTTTGAAGTTCCTAATTGTGTATTTTTTTGACAAGGGCAAACACCTTATCACAACTTGCATTCCACTCTCTAGTTTTCCTCTGTAAAGCTGCAACATCATAGGAATAGCTTATCAATTCCATTAGCATGCATTTCGAGTTATCGATAAAAGAGTTTAATTTTTATGCACTAACGTTCAATTAAGTGCGAACACAGACAAATGCAAATAATTTTCATATCTACTGTCTCAATAAAATTATTTTATGTATGATTTTAAAGAAAATTTAAATAAAACGGTCTAACTGAGCTTGTTAATAGATAAAAAATATGATTCAATTTAATAAAAAAATCAATCAATCAAAAATCAGATAAAATTTCGAAAATTGACAGCAAATCAATGGATCGGACCAAATAAAAAATAACTTTTTTTTTTCATACAAAAGTGTCTATTAGTTTCAACAAAAAAAAAAAAGTAGAGTTCCACTAAATTTATATTGTCAAATGTCAATGTATTTGGAAAAAAAAATTATTTAGCAAAAACTCTTTTTTAAAAATATTTTTATTATAGTCTAGTTACTTAGAGGAAAAGTTAAAAGTTAATCCCTTAAAATAAAAGTTAAAAACAAAAGTTATAAAGAGTAGTGTTCTAACCTTCCCATATAAATTTTCACCCATAAAATTAGGGTTGTCAAAGTTATTTGTTGCTTCCTTCAACTCTTCCAAGGAATATGACCTACACAAGGGAAGGTCTTCTCTGCCAAACTTTGCAGCTTCAGAAACATACCCTGAAATTTTAGTAACAAACAATAAAATTAAAATCTTTAGAATAACATTAGTAACAACAATATTCATATATATCATTTTGATGAATGAAAAGAAGTGAACACTCACTTACAGTTGTCTTCATGTAAAATTTGTAGTTATGAGTCTTTAAATAATAATTTAAATAGATTTATCAACTATCAACTTCACATGAAGACAACTGCATGTAAGTTTTTACGATGAAAAGAATACCTACTTGCATTTGTCACAATTTCAGATGACAAACTTGCTGAGTAGCTATCTTGAACTGATTTATGCAATAGGTGCTGTTCTGATACCCCTTTTGAATAATACCTTTTACAAACTAGAACAATGCACAGAACAAAAACCATAACCATAACAAGAATTCCAACAATGACACCAACAACAAATAATGCTCCAACTTTATGCGATTCCTTCTTCAATTGAGGAATTTCTTCTTTGCAATATGACAATGCATGTTGATGCTGAAAATTCTTCCCAGACAAACAATTTCCATCACTCTTAACAACTCCATCATTTTCGGGTCCGGTTCGGATTAAACAATCAGGCAAGCCCCCCATTAGCCTGTTATTCGAAATGTCGACGAATCGAAGCTGAATGCTACATCTTAGGTTGTTATTTTGAAACATCAAGCATTTGAAGCATACTTAGTTTACCATATTGCTTTGGAATTTCACCTGAGAATGAGTTCCTGCTTAGGAAAAGATTCTTCAATCCTTTTGGCATTGGAGGAAGTGTTGAATCCAAGTTGTTCCAACTCAAATCCAAGTGTTCCAAGTTGCTCAAACCATTGAAATCTTGCAATCCACCAGAAATATTGTTGTTTGAAATATCAATCTCATTAAGGGTGTTGATGCCAAGAATTGAATTTGGAAAATGACCCTTCAACTTGTTGTTCTTCAAACTAAGATATGATAAATTACTTGATGAGTTGAAGAACAAGGTTGGAATAGTACCATTGAAGAAGTTATCACCCAAATTAAGAGTTTGGAGATTCACCATGGTTGAAATCTTTGGAGGGATTGATCCGTAGAGAAAATTGGAACTCAAATCCAAGTGTTGAAGATCATAAAGCCTATGAATCCTATCAGGTAATGGACCCCAAATTCCCAAAGAAACAAGCTTCAGAACTCTAAGGTTAGTTAACCTTGCCAAAGTAGCAACAAAAGAATCCATTGAAAACCCTTGTGAAAGTGTTTGATCTTGAATTGCATAACCATCAAATCCTTCATGTTCTTCTCTAAATTTGCTCTGTGTCTTGTCACCAATAATCAGGAGTTCAGTGACAAAGTTCTCATTGCATGAAACATTCACTTGTTGTGTTGAAGAACAAAGATTTGTCCAACGATCTTTCCAAATATCCAATGGCTTTGGATATTCTAAGTGCTTTTTCAGTTGAAGAAGCACAAGTGTTTGAGAAGATTGTAACTGAGCATTGCAATTAACAGCATGAAAGACACACCAAACAGAACATAACAGCACAAGAACCAAGTCTTGGAAGGACCCCATTGACAAAAATTCTGTCTTCAAGTGGCTTCAAGGAGGAACAAAACAACTAGCATATATGAAGAAAAGAATCCAATGGAAAATCAGAACTTGTCCTTAAATCTTAATTTGCCATTAAGATGATACCTGAAACCTTGAAACCAATGTCAGAAAAAAGAAAAATAAATGGGATGTGAGTATATGACTACATCATAGCTTAAAAAGCCCCCATAAAAACTATATCTATATAGAAACATTAAAAACACAATTGAAGATTTTGTAAAGAAAAAAGTGAAAATAGTAAAAATAATAATTTTTTTATTTTTTTTTCAAAATTCATAAAATAAAAAATATTAAAAATAAAAAATAATATAAACCAAACGCATTCTAAATAATTGGTTAGTATTTTTATATTCTATTTTTATTTTTCATATTTTTTAAATTTTATAAAAAGTAAAAGATAAAAATAAAAATGCAAATTAGGTGCATTCTAATATTTATTTATTTATTTTATGAGACACAAATTTTAAAAAGACATATTAATACATAAATATATAAAATATACGTATTTAATATCAATTATTAATGTGTATATTAAAAATTAACAATTAAATCAGTCATTAGTATATAACACATATTTATACACAATTGTATAATAATTAATTTAAGTAATTAATTTTTTATAATACATAACATTTTTTATTTAATATTTTGCAAAAAAATAGAACATATATTAAACATGAAACAGATATTTATTATAATTTTATCCTTTCAAAAGAGTTAAGAGAAATTCTATTTCTCATCTTCTGCAGAAGTGGTAGTTGTGGAAGCATTAATACAAAG
>NC_029779.3:49229388-49249067 GCF_000817695.3 Arachis duranensis
GGAGATGCATTAGTAGCAATATATATTAATATTTTTGCACAGAATCCAAAGATATGAAAGGTGGGGTACCTGAAATTTAATGCATTTACTCCTTCCACATGCTGCTATATGCAATTATGCACTTTCTTCAATCAATAACAAATGGGGTTGGTCCTGGTTTTCTTCTGAAAATGCAAAAAAGAAAACGTGAGGAAATTATTGAAACACTGTTGAAGAATTATGAACCAACTACCAACTATATGTGTGAATATAATGTTGTGTATAAAAACCTGTTTTTTTTTTTCCCATTTCATCTTGAAGATGCAACTATTTTGAAGGGTTAAGTGAAGAAAAATGGATATTGGTGAAAAGTGAAAGCATAAGAAGGTTGAGACTTGAGACTAGTTTTTCATCATTTAACCAAAGTTGTTAAGAACTAGGGGTGATGAATTGATGGGCCATGCATTTATTCATATTGTAATAGTATAATATTTATGGTATGAATATAATAAGTAATAACATTCATAGAGGTACCATATACGGTGGGGCCCACAATCATTGTTAGGGTATGTGTTTACATCAGTTGGTTGATTTTTATTTTTATTTTTTTCACTTTGCTCATCTATGCTCAAGAATTAACCGACTTTAAAAAAAAAAAAAACTCTTTTTTGGTGGTTTATTTGTGTTTTTAGCAAGTGATAAAAGCTTCATAATATAAACAAATGAGTTTAATTTTAATGTATTAAGAATGGTACACAATTGTGTAATTACATTTGTTCTTTTGAACAATAATTTATATAATTAATATAAAAAATAATTATTTTTTATTGATATAATACTATGTAATTAGATACATATATAAAATTATATTACTACATCAAAATTAAATTCTAAACAAATTTAGTGTCCCCCTAAATTCAGTGTCTCTTTAGATTATTACGAAAGAAGACTAATTTTTGTTTTAAAAAAAATGTGTATAATTAAATTACTTTTTCAATTTATATTATCTTATCTAAAAATGAAATCTATGGTTTCCTTCAAGCTTATGAGAATATGAGGTATATTTGTCCCTAATTGGTTAGTCTTTGATTATATAAGAAATACATATATTTTTATTTTTTCTACCTTGTACAAATGACAATAAGATTTTATTTTTAATGGAAAAAAAAATGCTATCGATTCTCATCTTGGATACAGGACGAAAAAAACCCATAAGGACCTACCTGGTGTCTATAGTGAACAATAATGTTAGTTCCGTTGCTAGTACTATCCAATTTTAACTAGAGATAATAATTTTCAACATGATGACATTTTTTTATCAAAAATAAAAAATAAAAGATGAACAATTACTTTTTTTCCCCAATATTTTCCAGCTTGATAGATATAACTGTATAAGAATAATATGTCTTGTAGCTGAATTCTATTTAAAGATATGTAATTAGTTAATAAATTATTACATACATAATGTCTAAGAAAATATCTTTTTTTTGAGTTATTTTTTTTATAAAAGATATTATGTATAAATAATTTTATGTTTGGATATTTTATGTAAAAAGATCATTTTATCTATTAATTATATTTGGGTATATATAGTAATATAAAAGTACTTTTTTGTTTATTTATTACATAAAAAATATTTTTTTAAAAAAAAATCTTTAAAAAAAGATGTAAATTATAACTTTTTAAAAAAGATGTTTTTTATTTTTCTAATACTTTTACTTTTACTATTAGAAATTTGCCAAACATATTAAAGAATAAAAAAAATCTTTTTTCATTAATTTTTTTTATCAAGAAACAAGCACAAAATCTAAACTATTAATACTTAATTTAATAGACGAGTGAACCCATAATTCAACCAACTAAGTTTGTTAAAGAATTGCCACTCTAATAATAAAAAAAATATATAAGTATTACCCAATTCTTAATTAAGCCTATAGGTAATTGCCATAGTTAGAAATATTATTTGTCTACTCAAGATTCAAGTAGTGGAAAAAAAAACAGCTAATATTTTTACTCTCATTTTTTCTCTTTCTTTTTTTTTGTGGATATTATTTTACAATTTCCATTGCATGCAAGTTATTATTGATAACTGATAACAACATATGTGCAACCATATCTTGACAGGCTGTATTCTATATATTTTGAAAAGCACAAGATGCCTATTTGCATATATAGCCCTTTGTGCACCATCTTCAGATATATGATTATTTTATCTTGTATGAACTCTATAATAATAATTTCAGGGAAATATTTTTATATTCAAAAAGCTATTAGATCTATTGGGAGGAAAAGAAATGATATTTTTTTGTACTACGGTATTTTTTTTTTTGCATAAAATCAGAAATAAAAAAATGATAATTTATTTTTATTTTTGTCTTATAAAATTTTTAGTAATCGAATTATGTATCTCTTCTCAGATTATAGTTTAGCATAAATTTATCTATATTTTTTATTTAGTTTCAGATTTAATATGTAATCCATAATTTATAAATATTGTTTGAACGATAATTTTTCTTCCATAAAAAATTTAATAATAATAATAATAATTTTTTGATGTCGGTATAACTCAAGTGATATAATTTTTCATTCTTACCTAAGAGTCTTGGTTCGAATCTCACTTTTAATTTTAGAAAAAAAAACTTTTTTGATGTCTTTAATACTATTTCACTGAATTACCTTCTTGTTGTACTTGGAATTTTTAAACATAAATAATGCAATAATTTTTCAAATAGAGGTAAATACTAAATAAAATCAGTTTATCAATGAAAGTTGATAAAAATGGCAGAAATTAAAGCGAGTTTAGATATATTTATTCTCTACGATCTAAATATATAAAAAAAAAGCATTGAGAATGGAAGAAGATTATTTATCATCACTTAATTAACCAATTATTTGTGGATTATATTATTGCATGGATGGAAGAATTAATAATCCAATATAGTTTAATTTATTTCTTCATAGAAATACTTTATACTCATCAATACTTTGGGACAATACCTACAAGATATATAATAATTATATTTTTGGATTAATTTCTTTTAAAGTAAGAATATTAGTAAAATAAAAAAAGTAAATATCTAATTACTTTTTGAACTAAAATAATAATATTCACATATAATAACAATTATAAATTTAATAATAATTAAACTTTTAGTTTATCACTTTACCTATCCCATTCTAATGTTGCATGAGGGATGATCTTTTAAACGTGATAGAGACTTATAAACTTTATAACCTTTTTCTTTAAATGTTATTGCCATCCTTTTTTAAAAACTAAAGTGCTGGCGCACTAGACACATACATGAACATTCAAGGAAGCCACCTGAGTAAAATTTATCCGATTTTAACTTTCATTCTCACATTACCATTTTATTAGCATGTCATGCTCTCATCATCATATACAAACTAAGATTTTTTTAAAGAAATAATTTAATTATTTTAATTATCAAAATAAATAATTTATAACATATTTACCAATTTACAATATATTTATTTATCTTGTTTACACTATAAATGAGATAATTTTACACGTATCTCGTTTTTGTTTACAATGTAAACGAGATACATAAAAACGTTATTTCATTTATAGTATAAATGAGATATATGAAAATTGAAAAAAAAATATAGGTATCTCGTTTATGCTTTAAATGAGATACGTGTAAAATTATCTCGTTTACAGTATAAACGAGATAAATAAATATGATGTAAATTGATAAATATGCTATAGATAATTTATTTTAGTAATTAAAATAATTAAATTATTTATTTAAAAAAAACCTACAAACTATAGTTCTAAAAATAAGATCGAAATGTCAAGCTTAATTAGATTAATAAAAAATCAATTACTAAATCAATTTTATTCAAATAAAAAATCAATTTAAAATATACCAATAAAAAAATAAAAAAATGATAAAAAATTAATTAACTAATTAAACCAATATAATTTTTTAGCAGTTAACTAATTTAAAATAATAAAATATAAAAAATTATTTTTCGTAAAAAATATATATTATTTTATTATATATAATTTAATTCCAATTTAACTTCAATTAAACTTTTAACTCTTTAAATTCTATTTGACCAATTCAATTTTCAAAACCTTAATTCCAACTAATTTGAGAAACAACACAAATCAAAACTATGCAAGACTAATTGTGTATAATTCTTTACTATTAATTAAAGAAATAAAATTCAAATATGACATTCTTTAAAAAAAGTTACTAATAAGAAATTACATATGACTAAATCATATAAAAAAATCACATTAAACGAATTATCCTAAAGATTAATAACATAAAGATTAGATTTGGTGAACAAAAAATGCTAACCGAGGGTGTTCTCAAAGTAACTTTCTCAAAAGGATTTGCTTTATTCTTTTCTTAATAAAAACCATTAATATTGTAAAGCATAAGAAATTAAGAATCAGTTAAAAACTTAAAACAAAGGTAAAAGGGTTACAATAGAAACTACTGAATAGTTGTGATATTATCCTTAATTTAAACTCAATGGAATATATTATCAGGAATGTTAGGAACACCAATTTTATAATTTATAGTTATTAATCAATTTTTATTAATATTTTTAATAATATAAAATTATATTTAATAATATAAAATTATTTATTTTTTTACTAATTCAATATTATAAAGCATAATGCATAGCTTAGGAAACCCCACACTCTCTGTCTCAGAGACCTTTCCTAACTCAATAATTGCCCAATAGTCCATTTACCAAAGAGGTTTTATTTGATTGCTGTCCACACATTTTCCTTCTTCATCCACGTTGATTTTATTCATTTTATGAAATTATTAAACAAATTTAATCTAATATAGAATATAAAATACATGCATTTCTTAGTGAGTTTTAATCAAAATATTTTGATTAAAGGACGTTTAATTTTTTACAACATTTTTATAACACATGAATATGTACATTATTTAAAAATTAAAAAGACTTAGTTTTGATCAGTCTGAATTAACTATCAAATTAGACATAAATAAAATATATAACATAACTGAATGGAGATTTTTTATGATTTATTATGGATAAACTTAATTTTGGAACAAGGTAGATTGACTATATTTATGAACTTGTATCAACGGTTTTTTATTCTATTATTATAAAAGGGACAATTCTTTGGCTATTTAAACTAGAAAGAGGTAATTTTTTTCTATTTTTTTATTTTGTGCAAAAAATCTTTTTTTTTTACTACACAAAATAGAATAAAATAGACAGATTTTAGGTATTTAGGTTAATTGATGATGTCTTACTATAAATCACTTATAATTTGTGATAATTCTATTTTTTTTTATAAAATTTAAAAGGATAACTGTGATAGCATTCTTACCTTACTAAACTCATATAAAGAGTTTAGTAGTCAACAGATCAATTTAGATAAATCAACGGTATTCTTTAGTAATAACACTCTTCTCCCATTCGAGTTCATGTGGCAAACAAACTAAATATTCACCATATTGGAGGTTAGGACAAATATTTGGGGTTTCCTTTTCTTATTCATAAGTTTAAAAGAGAAATTTTTAGTGAAATTAAAGAGAAGATAAGGAAGAAGATTCATAGATGGCAACGAAATTTATTATTAACAGGAGGTAAGCAGATTTTATTAAAAGCAGCTGATGAGGTATTGTCAATTTATACACTCTCTTGTTTTAAATTACCAAAAATTTTACTGTAAGAAATTCACAATATTTTGACAAATTTTTTGTGGGATCAAAGAGGTAACGAAAGGCGTATAGTTTGGATCAGTTAGAACCAAATGACACGGCTAAAAAAGAAAGGAGGTCTTGATTTTCAAGAGCTTAGAGTCCAAAACTTAGCTTTACTAGGCAAGTACTTTTGGCAAATCACAACAAAATCTCAATCTACTCTAACTTTAGATATACAGGGAGAAGTATTATAAATATGATAATTCAATGAATGCTGAATAAAAAAACTCACCTTCGTAAAAATGGCGGAGTATGTTGGAGGGCAGAAAGATTGTTGAGAAAGACCTCAATTGGAAAGTAGATTCCAGTTCTACAATTTGAATAATTACTAATCCGTGGCTACCTCCTCCATATCTAATTAACATTGCTCCTGATTCTAACCTTGGTCAGCACATATAAATTAGGGACTTATTGACAGAAAATAGAGAATGAAAATAGGATATATTAAATGAATTTTTTTTACCTAAAATTAAAAGCATAATCCAATCAATTAAGCCAGGAGAAGGGAAAGATGTTCTGTAATGGTCCCTCAATAAATTCAGATAGTAGATTTTTTCATTCAAAGCCAAAAATAAATCTTGGAGAGAATCTAAGTACCTCAGTTTGTAAAGATCTCTAGAAAAGAAGAATTCCTCACAAATTCCAAATTTTCATTTGGAAATGTCTTCATGAATGGATATTGGTATTATCTCTTCTTCACCGGTGATTCCCTTCCGCAAGTCCCAACTGCTCGAGATGTCAAATGGAAGAAGAAACCATTAATCATTGTCTTACCCAATGCCCTAGATCAAGGATTTTCTGGGAACATAGTCCTTTCAACGCAAATATTATCAACCACAACTTCACAAGCTTCCGTCAATGGTGGGAAGTGTCACTTCAGCGTTACAAAGTAGACATAGAGGTGGGAAAAAGGTAGAACTTTTAGCTTGTCTTTATTGAAATGTTTAGAAGGCAAAAAATAAACTAATCTTTGAGAATCAAACTCAAATTCAATGGAAATTTATTTCGTTGAGATTAATTGGAGAAGAACTAAGTTTATCCCTCAATTTTTTTTTGACTCACTTTCTACTTTACTTTTTTTATTCTCTCTCTTTTTTTATTGTATTTTATCTTTCAATAATATTATTAATGTATTGAGATAATTTAGTATTTATTGAGAGAACTCCATTTTTTCTATTATTCTATAACTTAGAGAAATATTTATTTATTTTTTAATGAATAAATTTACTATTTAAAAAAATAAAAAATATAAAAATTTAATTACAAATTTCATAAAATCATATGAAATAATAGAATAATTAGACCTTTAAAATTTTGAATAGAAAAAAGTGTTTTAACATTTAACATCTGGGAGCTTTTACCATGTACAAGTTAAACATGCTTAAGCTATTTTTGAGTGCCAGTTCCCTTTTTTTTTCGTCTTTTGTAACACATGATTTGTTTGACGGTCATTAATTGGTGAAAGAACCACACTAGAAGATGATTTTAATTATTTTGAGAGAAACTAAAAAAATGTGTCACTTGTGTAATTCAAATTATACAAAAAACTAAAAATTGTGCTAATATATCATATGTCATTAATTAAAAAAATGATTTATAGTTGTATATATAGGCTAATTTTTTTATATGAAAAAATATTGATATATTTTGTTAAAAATTATATTATTTAAAGTAATTATAAGTGAGTGAATTGTATAGGTAAAAAATTAACATATAAAATGTGTGTTGAACACGTGTCAATATTTTAGCAATGGAAAAGTATGATGAGCCAATAAAATATTTATACAATGTGTACAATGGAGTTTTATGGAGTATTAGAGATATAATCATTAGTGTTACCTTTTTCCATTAGTTGAAGCTTTTGGGATGAATGATACCATGACATGGTATTAGAGTGCTAGATTTGAAAGGTCAAGGGTTCGATCCTTGGTAAATCCTAAAATCAGTTTAATTTTTCGGAAAAGATATTTAATATACTTTAAAAGAAAAGTATAGGGTACCAATATATTATTTGCCAACTTATTACCAACAATAATTAATTACTATATTTTAAACACATGTATAAAGAGATACATTCAAAAAATATATCTATAAAAACATTTCTATTAAACACAGTTATAAAAAAAATATTTTTATTAGACATATCCACAAAGACACTTCTATTAAACACAATTATAAATAAAAGTTGGCAGAAGTTGACAGAAATACTGTTGATAACATAACGAGATTATACTTTAAATATTAATATTCAATCAAAATTTAATTATTTCTATATTAAAAATAATTTTTGTATATATTTAAAGAATCAATTTAAAGTATCTAATATTTCAATAACTAAATTAACGCACGCCTAATTTTTTACGGAACATTTTGATTATTAAAAAAATGCGGCGACAACAATAATAAAATATTGTCAGAGTACAACTCAAACAACATTATTTAAGGATATTAATTTAATTCGTACAAATAGTCAAATACTAAGTAAAATTTTATTGAAATATTCTACTATAAATTGTACGGACAATTTATCGGTTTTTAAGGAAAAACAATTAAAATGTGTCAAAAGAACAAATTAATTGCAACATGCTTCGGGACCAAATAATGGCAGGATTGTTATGCATTATGCATTGTTTAGAGTTTAATTTTGTTAATTACATTAACAATATAAACAGCTACTCAAAAGTTCAAAAATCAAAACTATTATTCCGATAAATAACTTTTTGGTCTTGAGATATTAACCTATTATTGTGGCCCAAACCTTACTGGATTGTTTTTATTGCATGGCCAAAAATACGGCCAAAAATGAATTGGCCCAAATTCAATTTCTAAAAACAAACTGTCTGTAATGTTAGATGTCAATTACATTGTTTTTGGTATGTAAAGTTGGAAACATGAGAAATACCAAACAAAAAAAAGTTGGAAACATGAGAAAAAGAAAAGGATTAATTTTTAGAAATTATTTTGAATTATCAACTAATTAAAAAAAATATATAGATGTTGCGAAATTGGTTATTTAATCTAACTTGGCAAATTGGACAACTTGGCTCCAGTAGTTTTGTCCGCGTTCATTGTACGCGTTTACTTTGTTATTCTCTCATCCAATTAAAAAAACGAAAGTAAAATTTACGTACAATCATCTTTATATGACGTTATTAATAAAAAATTATTTGATAATTTAATATCTTTATTAACTTTTGAATAATAAATTAATCAAATATATCAATCTAATAATTTAATCAAACATATTTTTAACTAATAACTTTACATAAACAAATTTTCACGTGAGTTTTCACCAAATAACAATAGCAACACACACGAATAACGGAATAAGATACCCCAAAACCAAACGCAACCACTTGCGAATTCCCGACCCTCTTGAACCTCTTTAATCACCGTCCACGTGTACACAAAACTAATCTCAACCGTCCAAGAAACTTGTGGCCCTTACCACTTGGCACCGCCTTTCCCCTTTACGTCCACGCACTATATAAGGACATCAACCCGCTCCCTTTTTCTTCATTGTTTGATTGTTGTCTCAGTTCTCGAATTCTCTCGAAATCTTTCGTTCTCTCTAGGTTCGTGTCTTTCTAATCATGCTGTTTCTTTTCAGAAAATTATAATTTAGGTTTCCTGTTTCCTTTGTTATGACGTGTTGTTGTTAGTTATGAAAATTTTGAAGTGATTAGGGTTTATTTTTCAGAAAATTCTTTTGTTGATCATCGTTGAGCTAGGAATTTTTTTGCCTCTGTTTTGAGATCGATTCTGTTAGCGATGGCTATTTTTTCTTTGAATCGAAAGAAATTGAGTCTGATCATGGCTGTGCTCTCGGCTTGATGTGTTGTTTCTATATATGTTGATCAGAGGTTTTTCTTTTGTTGATGATCGTTGAGCTAGGATTCTGTTGGTGATTGTTGTTTCTTATTTGAATCAAGAGAAATTTTGAGTTTGATCATGGCTTTGTTTTCGGCTTGATTTGTTGTTTCTGTATATGGTGATCAGAGGTTTTTCTTTTGTTGATAATCGTTGATCTATGAATCTTTGGCCTCTGTTTTGAAATCGATTCTGTTAGTGGTGGTTGTTTCCTATTTGAATCAAAAGAAACTTTTGAGTTTGATCATGGCTATGTTCTCGCCTTGATTTCATGGAAATCCCTAAACTGAGCTAGGTATCTGTTGATAATTGTTGTAGAGCTATGAAATCTTCAGTTACTTATGAAAATTGATTTACTTTATTTGGTGATTCCTTTGATATTCTTTGAGTAAATTAAATTTAAGCTCAATTAGGGTTATTCTTAATCTGGTTTGTTATATGTTCCGCAGTTTATTTGTTTAGGGTTGATAGGGCCTATAAAGACACGTTAATACTTAATAGGTTGTTTAGAGTTGCATGTGTTTGGCATCTTCTTGTATACTAAACCTTTGCATGATCTTTGCTTCCTTTGCAGATTCTTTTAGCGTTCGGAGTGTTATCAAGTCCACAACAACCCAAGTACATGGTTGATTTGGAAATCCAGGTCCCGACCCCCTTCGACCCTTTCGCCGAGGCCAAAGAATCGGATGCCCCCGGGGCAAAGGAGTATGTCCATATCCGCATCCAGCAAAGGAATGGGAAGAAGAGCCTGACCACAGTGCAAGGGCTGAAGAAGGAGTTCAGCTACGAGAAAATCCTCAAAGACCTTAAGAAAGAGTTCTGCTGCAACGGCAATGTCGTTCAGGACAAAGAGCTTGGCAAAATAATACAGCTTCAAGGGGATCAGCGCAAGAACGTTTCTCAGTTTCTGGTTCAGGTTGGTCTGGTGAGGAAGGACCAAATCAAGATTCATGGTTTTTGAAGACCCTGCTCTTATATAATTTTTATTTGATATTAATTTTTTTTAAGGTTGTGCTCAATTTAGTCTTGGTGGTTTGAATTATTATTATTTTTCCATAGTTGAGTTTTATGAGTGTTGAAATAAGTGTGGGTTAAAACATCCTTTAATATTTTATCCATGTGTATATTCCATGGAGACAGTTGTTGAACTTGGATGTATGTTGGGTGATTCATATAGTAAGAATAATAAAAATGATTTGTGTTTTCTTCATTTGGTGATAAACTTTCTTCTGAAAGCACAAACAGAACTGGGAGTGACCGAGTGAGCCCAATTCCCTTCTTTAATGGGTTTAAGTGCTGTTACATGTGGCATTTAGAACGTGATACACGAGTTTTTCTTCTTCTAAGGGCCAAGTATGAGACCAAAGTTGAATAAAGAAACGAGAATCCAGCATTCGAAAATCGTTTGCCAGAGAGACCAATAACTAATTCAGAAGGTTGAAGGAAAAGGAAGCATTTCAACTTAGATGGATAAATTATTATATTAATAATAAAGTCGAAGTTATAATCTCTCTCATATTTCTGACCAATTCAGAAAGAAAAGAAATTGAGCTGATAATATAGTTTCAATGGCAATGCAAATCGAGCTTTAAATTGTTGTGGAATGCTTAGAAAATATTATTTGGCGGGGCCTAATATTTTTTTTGCAAGTGAAGAATCAAACTCAATTCATTGTGGTCATAAAAATGGCAATTCTATGGTGTCAATTCTATGGTGTTTATGAGTTTTTGCTTAAATGTTGTTTAACTTATTTTTTGTAATAAGTTTTGATTTTTTAAAAATTATTTATTTTTATATTTTTTAAATAAAATAATAATTTTTAATCTTTTTTAATAAATAGACACTATAGCATTTACTTATAAAAATTTATTTCTTCATGAAATACAAAAAAAAATAAAAATAAAGAACCCTCTAACTCAATTTGTTTAACAACAAAATTCTAAAATTAGATCTATTTGTTCGTCTAACCAAATTATCACAAAAATTACAAATAATCATGTCACGTTTCGTGTGTGTTTGGATTACAGTTTGCAAACGGGAGTTTGCATAAAATTGATTTTGCAAACTTGATTTTGGTCAAAAGTAGGTTTGTGTTAAAGTGATTTATGTTTGGTAATTTTTGTATTAAAATGGATTATAGTAAAATAAATGTTGTTTGGCTTATACCATTCAAAATCACTTTTAGATAAAAAATTACTAAAATAGACATCAACTTAGATTTATATATAAGAATATTTAATCAAATATGTTACATTTTTTAAGTATTAAATGTTACTTTAGTATTTTTTTACATCGTACTCTTATTCTAGTACTCTCAATAATCTTATTCTTAATATTAATTTGAAATCCAACGTTTATGATTTTATTATTATATATGATTAATTTTTTATTTAATTTATTTTTTTAATGGAATCATAATCTATATTATAAAAAATTACACTAAAATATAGTATAGGAGAATTACAATTAAAAAAGATAGTATTGAAAATAATAAAAAAAAATTAAGTGATTGAAACAAATCTAAAATTTCTTAATGTTTTTTTTATATAATATATTTTTAGTATTTTTAGTACTCTTTTTTTAGTATGTTATAATTTTTTACTATTATTATTATTATTATTTACAATTAATTTTTTTATTTAATTTACTTTACCTAATAGAATTAATAAATCATATTATAAAAAGATAATAACAAACATAATACATAAAAATCACGATTATAAAAGTGTATAATGTCAAACAAATAGTTAAAAAAATAAAAATAATAAATAATAGAAAATTAGAGCTCATGTAAATAGAAATAACAAGAATTTTATAAATAATACAATAACATATATAAAGGATAAAGTTGGTAAAAAGTAAATAAAAGGTTAGTATCTATGGCTAAAAGCCCGTTAAGAAAACGCAGAAGCTAAAAATAGTTGCTTCTTGTAAACGCTGGTTTTGGCAGCAGAATCACTTCTGCGTTCATGAGAAAAAAATTTGCCAAACCAAAAGTTGAAACTTTCAAAAAATTTAAACGTGCTTCTTCCCTTCCAACGGGTTTCCCAAACACACCCTTCATCATCCAATTCAAATATTAAAACTTATAGATATATTTTATTAGTTTGATAGTATATTTTTTTTAGAGTTATGTTACGTGTATATTAAAATCAGTTATTAGTATAAAATATACACATTAAAAATAAATTAAATTATATATATTTATATACAAATATATTAGTGATTAATTTTAGTGGCTAGATAATATTTTTGAATTAAAATAAAAGATGCTTATTATGAGCTTATATTATTAACATATCCCTTCTAATCCTTGTTAATCAGGGAATTATTATGGCATGCAACTCACTTGATCCATAAAAAGATCTCAATTTCTCTAGAAATTAAATAAATAAACATTATTTTTTTCATTTTTTGAGTTAGTGTTAATGTTCATGCACATAAATTAAGCTAAAAGTACCACTTTCTAGAGAGACACAGAGTGAGAAGCTTTCAAGAGCTTATGAAGCATGTTTCAAGCAGTTGATAACGATGAACTGACGTTTTTGATGCGTGCATGAATTCGAATTAAATCACCAAGAATTTGTGAACACCTTTAATATACACTATCGTATAAATACGTGATTATTTTAATTTTGTATTTATTCCCAGATCCCAACCAAGGCAAATGGGTAAATCTAGGTGAGTGTGTAAAAGAGTGCATTTGAGAATCCAAATAGCTTACAGTAAGAAGCTAGAACAAGCTTTTAGTGCTTTGGTTTTCTCTCTCACTCAAACACACAACAATGGCGGCAAGTAGTGCAGCTCCCAATTTGGAAGATGTGCCATCCGTGGATCTCATGTCGGAGCTCCTCCGCCGCATGAAGTGTGCTTCCAAGCCCGACAAGCGCCTCATTCTCATCGGTACCAATTTCATTCAGTCTTTTCAAATTAGGGTTTCATTCAGCTTCACAAACAAATTCTTTTTTTTTTTTTGTAATCTATTTACTCTTGGTGAACCGAAATTTTATCCTGTGTCAAAAGTTATAGAGATTCTCGGATTTATTTAGCCGATTATTAATGTCTTCAATTATTAGTGAAGAAGAGAAGCTATATTTTTTTTTCTCAACAATCAAAATTAATTCATCCTTTTTTTAGTTTTTTTAATGTGCGTGAGAATTAGTATTTTGAACTTTAAAACTTTTTTATACCTCTATTTATTTGTTACCTGTTTTCATCCTATGATGATGTTCTTTATAATGCAAACCAGTATTTTTGAAACACAGTACTAATTTCTTTTTTCATAAAAAAGTAAAAAATAAAAAATAGGGGGAAGTGAACTTGAATGGATTAAAGGTCTTTATTGTAGATTGGATTGCAATGGGTGAGATATGAATGATTATTTAATTTCCAATGTTAGCATGAGTTATTTTGTCTGTAATTTTAGCATTAAGGTAGAGTTATTTAAGATAGCATATTTTTAAACTTAAAATTGTTCATACAGGTCCACCTGGGTCAGGAAAGGGCACACAGTCACCAATTATAAAGGATGAATACTGCTTGTGCCACTTGGCTACAGGTGATATGCTAAGAGCAGCAGTGGCAGCTAAAACTCCACTTGGTGTCAAGGCAAAAGAAGCTATGGATAAGGTAAGTGCATTATTTACTATTTGGTGTGTAAATTTAGATCTTATATACCTTATTTAACTAATATCATTTGATGAAATTTTAGGGAGAGCTTGTATCTGATGACTTGGTTGTTGGCATTATAGACGAAGCAATGAAGAAACCATCTTGTCAAAAAGGTTTCATTCTTGATGGTTTTCCAAGAACTGTAGTTCAAGCACAAAAGGTATTATTTTGCTGTACATGAATTTTTAGTTACATGCTCAATTTATAAATTTATAAATTTATCATTTTAGACAATGCTATGTTGGGATTCATTTGTTTTTTCTTACTTTGCTTACAGCTTGATGAGATGCTAGAAAAGCGGGGAGGCAAAGTTGATAAAGTGCTCAATTTTGCCATTGATGATGCAATCTTAGAGGAGCGAATTACCGGTAGATGGATACACCCATCCAGTGGCAGAACATACCATACAAAATATGCTCCTCCTAAAACTCCTGGAGTTGATGATGTAAGTTTGAATCTCGTGTTATAGGTTTAAATATAATTTATGGACATCTATGAGATTTAAGCTTATTTCGAAAGTTTCTGTTGAATTTTTTAAAAATTTTTAGATTACTGGCGAACCTCTTATTCAACGCAAGGATGATACTGCAGCTGTTCTTAAATCAAGATTGGAGGCATTCCATAAACAAACCGAACCAGTATGATTTTGAATGCTAACGTTATTTTGGTTCTAAATCATCAATGATATACTCAATCTTTGTTTATACTCTGATACATTCTATAAAACAAATTTGTTTATTGGACCAGGTTATTGATTACTATGCAAAGAAGGGCATTGTTGCTAATCTTCGTGCCGAGAAGCCTCCCAAAGAGGTGACAGCTGAAGTTGAGAAGGTGCTTTCTTCTTAGGGGTCCTATTGAGCATGATATATAATTGTTTTGCCGTTAAAAACTTATTTTTGCTAATTTTGTATTTTAAAATATTTTCTAAAACTCTAACCTTTCACCTTTTTTACTCATTTATTTTGGAAAAAAATCGAATACGGCTATTGTCAAACTCAAATCAAGAGTTACATTTTACTTGGATGAAATAAAGTTTAATTAACCGTGACTATTCTGGATATTTTTATGGAACCAATTCAGTGGTCTTGCATGAATTTTTTTGTTTTTGAACGTTAGTGTTGCTTGAATGTTATCTCATGTTATTTACACCCAAGTATATTATTGGGTAGGTTGCTTGTGGAAACATGTTATTTCCAATGATTTCTTTATTTTTACTTTTTGGTCTTCAAATGAATTATAGCTTACCAGGCAGAGCTTGGTTGTGACGTGGAAATGGGTAAATATAAGCAAATCCGAAGACTAACAAATAAAGTTGTTTAGCTTTAGATATTACATTGGAACATATATATTTTGTATCGCATTATGAGTTTACATTACCCACAAATCAGATCACTAAGGACTTGGAGATACCTGTCTTAGAAGTTAGAACATAAATCCAACCATAATTCACTTCAATCAAGATATTCAAGTTTATTTTCTAGACATCTGTTCTTGTTCAAGGATTACTTTTATAAAATTGATTTGGTCCATAAGGCAAGTTTTCTAACTATTGGAGCCTATAGGCATTGAAAAACGCAGTGGCATAATGATTAATGTTGCAAACGGGTTACATTTTGTGGTTAGCTCTTTAATTCTTTGAAGAACTCCAGCAATAAAAAGGAGATTGATTTATTGCCATTCAGGGTAAACTAGGATGTCTCGGATGGAAAAGGATTTTTTTTCCTGGTTATGTTGGGCCTGTGGGCTAAGCACATGACCCAAAAAACAGAAAAGGCCATTGATTAAATGATTACTCACAACTATCAACTGAAATCTTACCTCATCTGCCCTATGCATACTGTATTAAATTATCTACATCCTGAAATTTCAATATTAGCTCTGAACACTTTATTTTTATGTATTAATCCCTTAAACATACATATATTACATCCAGACACTAGAATTAACTCTAATTATAAAAGAGCTATCCTGTTAGAAAAAAAAAGCCGCAAAAGCAAATAAATAAATAACTCCACTGTAAATCATTAAAATCGCCAAAAAGAGAAGTGTAGGCGACAAGAATAATCTTATTTCCTCCAGAATTAAATGTTTTGTCGTACTAAAACTACAGCATACTTAAAAATTGATTATTCAATTAGAGTCCACGGCCACTTGTTCTCCAGAATTAAATGTTTTGTCGTACTAAAACTACAGCATACTTAAAAATTGATTAGTCAATTAGGGCCCACGGCCACTTGTACTTCAATAGAGGCCTTCAGTTACTCCTATCCTTAATACAACACCGTAATGGCTATCTGACGATTGTAAATTGAAAATTTTGTAAAAATTAGAAAATCTAGATATCATTTTTTTAATTTTTTTATGTGCTTTTAAATATTTCAGAATAATTAGATCAAATGCATAAATTATTTACCATTTAAAAAAGTATATCTTGTTTAAATTAAAATGACATTTAAATTACCAAAATATTATTTCTTATTTTAAATTTAAAAAAATATTTCATAAAATATGAAATCTTTTTAAAAAGTAAAATAATAATTTAGTGAACAAAAGAAAGAAAAAAACACGTGGGATATAGATAAAGGACCTTTTTTTTTATTTTCTTCTATGCATATAGTTAAAGCGTTACTCAATGGCATGTTAAATGACACAAATACTACTTGTACTGCATTCTTTAATTTATGAAAAATAAATACTTTATATGCTCAATTTAATTAGGAAACGAACCCCTTTTTTCACTCATCAACTTATATATATAACACTTGATAAAATATTAACCATAATAAAAAAATTATTCAATAAAATTATTATTTTTTTTTTTTACCATCAAATGTCCTGGTCAAACTCCCATTTTAATAAAATATTAGCAAATCCCACATTCCCATACTTTATTCCACTCCCATTCGTAACACCATAATCAGTTAATCACGTCTCATCTCATAATCCAAACTCTAATCACTGTTCAAAAGACTGAAAGGAACACAAAGAAAAAACTCACACACCACCTCCTTTCTTCTCCTTCTTTTTCTTAACTCCAACAAAAATGGCCAACAGCCAAACACGCCCCAACTCCACCACGGTAGATCCAAACAGTGGTTTCAACCCACATTCCAGAACCTTCCACAGCCTCCGCCCTAACGTCCCCCTCCCTCCGCCCTCTCAGCCTCTCTCAATCACCGAATACGCACTCTCTCTCATCCCCTCCGCCGCCACCTCCACCGACGGCGCAACTACTGCTCTCATCGACGCCGCCGCGGACATCCGCCTCTCCTACCCTCTCCTCCTCCGCCGCATAAAATCCCTCTCAATCTCCCTCCAATCCTTCACACCACTCAAAAAAGGACACGTGGCACTCATACTCACCCCTCCTTCCGTACACGTTCCCGTTCTCTATTTTTCCCTCTTATCCCTCGGAATCGTTATTTCTCCCGCCAACCCTCTCAGCTCCCCGGCCGAGTTAACTCACCTCATCCAACTCGTGAACCCTAAAATCGCCTTCACAACTTCCGAAACTGCCGCGAAAATCCCCAAACTACCCCTCGGCACCATCCTCCTCGACTCGCCGGAGTTCCTCTCCATGCTCGAGAACAAAGAGTCAGTAACTAGCGAACTCGAACGAGTCGAGGTGAGTCAGTCAGAGCCAGCAGCGATTCTTTTCTCTTCCGGAACCACGGGAAGAGTAAAAGGGGTTCTCCTCACACACGGGAACCTCATCGCTCTAATTGGAGGGTTCTGCCACCTGAAACACATGACGGCGGCGCCAGAAGAGTCACCGGAGGAGGAGAACTGGGTGGCGCTGGTGACGGTGCCGTTGTTCCACGTGTTCGGGTTCTTCATGCTGATAAGAGGCTTAGCGATGGGTGAAACGATGGTTCTAATGGAGAGGTTCGATTTCGAAGGGATGCTGAGGGCGGTGGAGAAATACAAGGTGAATTACATGCCAGTGTCGCCGCCGCTGGTGGTGGCGCTGACGAAGTCGGAGGTGGCAAAAAAGTATGATCTGAGTTCGTTGCGGTTGTTAGGGTCCGGTGGTGCTCCGCTGGGAAAAGAGGTGGCGGAGAATTTCGGTGCTAAGTTCCCCAACGTGGAAATTGTGGAGGTAAGGGTTACACACTTTTTGGCTCTTTTATTTTATTTTATTTTATTATTTGTTTTTTCCAAAATATCTACTATCATGCTCATCTTACCGTTTAATTAAGTATGAATTTAATTTTGATATATTTTTAATATAAAATAATTATATATATATATATCTAAAAAAATAGATGTAATTATATAATTGTATCAATATTTTATCAGTATATTAAAATTAAATTTAGTATCTGATTATATTTCTAATATATTAAATATATGAAAAATTAAAAAAATCATTCTTATTTTTCTAATTAGTGTTTTTAAGATATTTGTTAACTATAATGTATATTTTAAATTTTTAATATAGAAAAAACAAACGGAAGAGTTATTACTATATATCAGTTTTCATTTGAAGCTTCGCATTAAATGTAATGATGACTTAATAGTTAATATTATTACTATCGTTTTGACCAAAATAATTTACTGCTTATAAAGTAATCAACAAAAAAGAAAATGATATATCTTGCAACTCTAAATATTATAAGATTCTGGACAAAAAAAAAAACCTTCGAAAGCTTTAATTATTTTGAAATAGTGATTTTATAATAAACTGAAACAAATTATAGTTGCTCTGATCTCAGTTACATGTCATTTATTAAATCAGTAATTAACCGGAGTATTTGATTTAATTAATTAATTAATTTCTTTGTTTTATTTGTTAACATGATATCGATATTGAAAAGATTTGTTTGACGTCAACCGGGCTCATATGTGTATATATTGGTGGTGTGAAAATATTGTTCTTACTTCTTATTAATTCTCTAAATTTTTTTTAAGATTAATTGACAAAGAATTTAGAAAATTCTGTTAAAAAAAACCAAAATGGGTTTGACAAATGACAATATACTGTTTTTTCCAGTTATAGTGTGTTGCTTGTGGTTGAAGGTGGTGGGGGTTATATTTTCTTATATATGATGACGACGTATAATAGCCAATAGGACCACTAAGGGTGTGGTAATGGCCCTCCCTATTTTGCATGTGTGCTGATGAATATCTAGCTGACGTGCATGAGTATGACATCTGAATTGTGTAGTTTTGAAATTTTTTTTTTTATTTTATGGCAAACTATATTAACTAACTACCTACTAAGACTTTATGCCTTTATGGTTATATAAAATAATAATAATAATCAGAAGAAGGTCACAGGTGTGTGTGCGTGTGTCCGCCTTGATCTAATCCAAATGCTCTTGTAGCTTAGCTTGCAAATGTGAAATAAGCATTATTTTAGTTATTCAATTAGAAAAAAGATTCTTTAACTTAGCTGAAGTTGCAAAAGCCAAAAATACCTTATATATTTCG
>NC_029779.3:49249228-49275874 GCF_000817695.3 Arachis duranensis
ATATCAACAAATTAGCATGCAAGTATGATCATACATTTTAATTTATTTACTTTTTTATATTTTTTAAGGTATTACTAATCAGTATAAGAGTTGATTAGAAAAAGTACTTAAGATGGATTACTTTCCGGTACAGACGTAAAGTGTATATGCTTTAGATAACTTAAACAGTTTCTTAATTATAATAGCCTAATAGGATCCAAAAAGCAAAAACTCTACTACTTTCCACCGAAAAGTGATGCAAAGTTGTGTAAGTTGATTACTTTAAGGGTATGGTTAACATGCAGTTTTAAGAATATATTTTAGAAGTATTATAAAAAGAAATAGAAAAACTATAGAGAATTAAGTAGTTATTATTAGTTAATCTTTTATTGTAAAATTATTTTTTTAAAAAATTTAAGATATACAAATTAAAGTTTATGATTTAAAATTTTTTATTTAGATTTAAAATTAAAAAATAGTTAATATTTATTGAAAAAATTAACTTCTTAATTGAATTTAATTTTTTATCCATGAAATCACTCTTTGCTTTCAACAATTTTAAAAATCATTTAGAGATATATATTTGTACATAATATTTTATGATAAAAATTACAAATATACGTGAATGTGTATGTGTGTTATTTTAATAGTCTATTATAATATATTAAATTAAATTTTATTATTTTTCTATTACTAAAAATTTTAAAGTTCCAAGAAAGCATCAAACTTCTTACACACATATTAGCTGCATGCTCGTATAAATATGGTCAGCATTAGTTTATCAAGTGCCTGCCTTTTTTATAATTTTAGGTATATTAATACTTACCGAAGAATTTAAATTTAAGTGTATCAGACACATCGATGTTTTAATAATTCTAAACGTTAATTTTAATTATAAAAAATATATATTAATTAAAATTAACGATTAAAATTATTGAAATATTAATAGTCTAGATATATTTAAAAAATTTTTTAATACTTTATTTATTTAGTCTTTGTTCTTCTATTTTCAATTATTTTTGGACCGTCGATTGTTAGAATTAGGATTGAAAGTAAGTCAAATTATTTCAAATTCAAGTTTGATTTACAAAAATTGAGCTCGACTCACAATCTAACTTATTAATAATCAAAACTATTTATAAAATTTAAGACCGATTCACCAAAAAATTTATGAGCCAACTCAATTTTACGAGTTGACTCAAATAATATGAATATAACCTACAAATCTATATAAATAATAAAATAAATTATAGTTTATTATTAAGGTATCAATTATTTATATTGTCTATCTCTTAATAATCATTTATGTCTTGTATCATAATTATATATTATAATTATAAAATATAATATAAAATACATAATATATATTAATAGAAATAATCATAATAACTTTTATATATATATTGCGAGTTAATATGCTGAGTTTATCTAAGTTCAGACTCGATTCATTTAATATATAAGCTCAAATTTAGACTCAAGCTTAGTTTACAAACTCATAAGCCTTATCAAATTATTAACAAGCTTACTTGACTCTAATTAGAATATATGTATGCTTCTCTAACGGAGCTTTTACTCCTGTTAAAAGGTACTAATATAGTAATAAGCATGCTTAAAGATGTGTCACAATTTCGTACTTTCATTATTGCACTATACTTGCTTTTTCAAGTTGAGTATAACACGCCAACTTAATGGAACAAATATTTTAATTAAAGGGGGTTATCATTGTTTAGCATTAATCATTGACTTTTGTTCCATAAATAAAATTAAAAAAAAAAAGCAATGACTTTAGTAACATTTGTTGTCATGGTCTTCCTTGTAGTATTCCATTTACCTGGATATACTTAAAAAAATATATATATCTTTTTTTTTTTTCATTTCTTGTTGATTACAGTTTTGATTTAGTGTTAGTTACTGGGAATAGATTCTGCCAATTGAAAAATCCACGTGATAATTTTCACCGTTGATTCATTCTTTTTTATCTATTTATTTTTTATCATGTAGGGGTATGGTCTAACTGAAAGTTCAGGAGGAGCAGCAAGGATGATAGGACCTGATGAGGCGAAACGACATGGTTCTGTTGGTCGATTAGCTGAGCAAATGGAGGCTAAGATAGTTGATCCTATCACCGGCGAATCGTTGCCTCCAGGCTGCCGAGGAGAGCTATGGTTGCGCGGACCAACAATCATGAAAGGTTATGTGGGAGATGAAGATGCCACTGCTCAAACATTAGATTCAGAGGGATGGTTGAAGACTGGGGATCTTTGTTATTTTGATTCTGATGGTTTTCTCTACATTGTGGATAGACTCAAGGAATTGATCAAATACAAAGCTTATCAGGTTATCTATTTTAGTGTTATTTTTCCATTGTTGAATAAGAAATTCACCCTTTTTCCCTATACTTTCTCATTATTTATATATACTGAATTGATTTCTCAAATGAAAATGCAGGTCCCCCCTGCTGAATTGGAAAATATACTTCATAACAATCCTGAAATTGCTGATGCTGCTGTAGTACCGTATGTATCAATCCTCTGATTTCAAAAGAACATTTGAGGTCTAAAATTTTCCTACAAAAATGATATATGCATACTAAAAATCAACTACCAAATCAGTCACTATTTATATGTCTGACTTGTGGATATGGCAACTCAACTAATTGTCTATGCTTAGCTTAATGATATGCATGAATTGTTCTTACAAGAAGGTTTCTTGTCTTTTGAGGACAGGTATCCTGATGAAGAAGCAGGGCAAATTCCAATGGCATTTGTTGTAAGAAAGCCAGGAAGCAGCATCAATGCAGCTGAGGTCATGGAGTTTGTGGCAAAGCAGGTAAATATATACATGCTTCATAAACGTTTTGTCATGAAAATAAGACAAATTTGAATGAATGATCCTTTTAAATATTGTTATTTATATAGGTTTCACCATACAAGAAGATACGACGTGTTTCTTTTATTAACTCTATACCAAAATCTCCGGCTGGTAAAATTTTGAGAAGACAATTGGTTGATCTTGCTCTAACAAGTGGTTCTTCCAAGTTGTGATTAGCATTTGGGTGGAGATTAGAGAAGCACCAAATATTCTTCATATCAATTATCTTCCTTGTTTACCATATTTCTTTTTGGTCACCCATATTATATACTTGTTCTATTATTTTCTTTATCTATTATTGTCATTTTTTTGTTCTATCATATGTATATATAGTACAATACATTTATCATAGAGCGACTGTAATAAACTAATAATCTAATAGATGAGAAACAGAACGAAGGGCATGTTTATTGATTATGGGGTTTTGGTTCATTTTGTACTCTTTCGTTCTTCCCGTTGTCAGAAATTTGATTACGGATTAGATTTTAGAATTCTGGTCGTCGAATAAATAAATAGATTTTTTCCATTTTTTTAATTTTTTATAAAATATGATCTCTTATTATTTAATTTTTTTACATATTTTTTTTATTCTTTTTAAAGAGTGTATGGTAAGATATTATATTTTATAAAAAAAATTTAAAAAAAAATAGAACCAATTTCCTTTGAATAATATGACATGTTATGTTTTGTTAAGAGTAATGTTAGGAGTCAGCAATTTTAGTATTTTGTAACCATCAATTGGCCATTAATAATATTTTTAATGGTGTGAGATTACATTCAATAGTTACTCACTTTTCTTTTGATAGTTAAGTGCTAATCAAAAAACACAAAAATTGTTGGCCTGCTAGACTTTTTCTTTTGTTAATGATATATAATAAGTTTGTTATAATTCAAGATTTGAGTTTATTTGGTTAGGTTTTGGAGTAAGTTTAGGTTTTTACGTTTATCATTTGTTATTCAATCAATTATGATCATAATCATTTTTGTTAAAATTATGTATAAGTATAATATCTATAATTAATTAGTTCTAGCATCACTCATTCACATAAATAACATATCATATTTATCATCTCTCTAGTTCACCAATACATACATAAAAAGAAAAAAAACTTTAATAATTCAATACATTTTTATTCATATAGAGAATTGATTAA
Organism: Arachis duranensis; assembly: GCF_000817695.3. NCBI lineage: Eukaryota > Viridiplantae > Streptophyta > Magnoliopsida > Fabales > Fabaceae > Arachis > Arachis duranensis. Next base: position 49,253,233 of record NC_029779.3, read on the forward strand.
ATACATGGAATTTAAGCTTTTATATACCTAAAGACATACTTAATTGCTAAAAAAAGGTTATTATTGGCTATAAATAAGCATGAGTTGTAATGGAGATGATAAAATTTGTAAAAATTTCAACTTGTTACACAAATTGTTTTGATAAGTTTAATGACTCGTGAATATAATTTACATTTAGCGGCTATTGATAAATTTGATGACTCATGAATATAATATCTATAATTAATTAGTCCTAGCATCACTCATTTATATAAATAATATATCATATTTATCATTGTTCTAACTCACCAATACACACAAGGAGAAGAGAATCTTTAACAACTCAATACATTTTTATTCATATGGAGAGTTGATCAAGACTTATGAATATAATATATATTTAGCTACTATTGTTGACTATTTTTAACTTTATCAAATTTTGTGACTCTTATTTGACTGCTAAATTGTAAGCACTTCTAGCATATTGTATGCAATTTGTAATATTTTTTAATCCTATGCTATTTTGTAAAAAATATCAGTCACTTAATCATCACTATCTAAGTTGGTTTAGGTTAAGGATTCGGTGGTCTCAAAATGTTTGGACCATTAAATGGTCCCATAATAAAACATATTTTTTTAAGTTTTTTTAAATAACGGTTAAATAATCTTTTTCTAATTTTAATTACAAATTAATCCTATATATTTTATTTAATTATAAAAATTATTTTTTATTTTATAAATTATTATTTTATCATTCACTATTATGTTTATTAACAATCAAAATAAAAAACAATAATAAATTAGATCTTTTATTGATCATAATAAACTTTTTGGTCATTACAATCGATTAAAAGTTTATATTTGATCTGTGACATTCGTCCAACACGGTGAAATCGTGTTTATTTGAAAATCAATCGATTGAATTATCAAAACAATACGATTGAATTTCATGTTTCCTATAACTCAATCGATTGGACTACAGGTTATCACAAACAATCGATTGAAAATTGCAAGGCAGCATGATTTTTTACAAAAATCAATCAATTGGTCATATTACCCAATCGATTAAACGATGACTAAAATGTGAATTTTTTAAAATTCAATCGATTGCTTATACTACCCAATCGATTGAATGCTTCAAAACAACCTGAGGTCTCACAATTCAATAGTTGTGTTACCCAATCATCAAAACAATATAGATTTGCCCAATTCAATCGATTGGTTGTGTTACCCAATCGATTGAAAGCTTCAAAACAGTATGGATTTGTCCAATTCAATCGATTGGTTGTGTTATCCAATCGATTGAAAGCTTTTACAATTTTTGTCTATTTCTATGCACTATAGAAAAATTTTAGTTTAAAAAACTCATATTTTTATGATGAAGTAATGTCATTTTCATTTATTATTTCAACAACAATGCCATATAAATTTTATGTCTTGTTAATTATATTTTATTTTATATAATTAATTTATGCAAAAAAAATTCCATATCTTTTTATTTGTTTGCATTTTATTTTGTTCTTTTCATTTGTTCGAGATTTGACCTCTTTATTGAATCTTGACTAAAAAAAACACCATGCAATATATATCAAAGCATTTTAAAAATCTGTTCATATATTACTAAGACATATATGAAGTATATATATTACAAATTTTTAATCAATTCTTCCTAGATTAACAATGGATGCCCCCTTTCCAATCCTCCATTAGAGCAATAGGACTTTTAGACTTATCATCTTCACATTTTACAGTTTTCTCACGACGCACACGATCCGTTATTTTCTCATTGTAACTCTGATAATATTACTTTCATGTTGTACTCTGCACCCTCAGCCTCCAATATAACGAACATATGTTTCACAGCTCCGGAAATGACACCAGCATCATACGGTAATTCGCCATTCTGCACAATGAAGAGCACATAAGGATAATTGGATTTCAATACAAAATATTTGAGCATACATAAAACGCAGTTAAAACAGGGGAATATTGATTATTTCCTGCACCGCTGATATTCCCTGCACCACTGGTATTTTCAGTTAGGGGTGTTTGATATGAATTTCTCAAAAAGGAGGAACATTTCAAGCAACGAATTTTCTGTAAAAAAAAATAAGAACATTCATTACTAGCCAATATATGATTTCAAAAAAGGTAAGTCAAGAGACATTATAACTACCCAGGCATTGAGTCATAAGCCTGCACCACTCTCTCATGATATAAAGAGATTGATACAAGATTCCAATGGTGGAATTGAATAATTGGTGATAGATTATTCACCAATTTATAATATTAATATTAAAGAAAAAATAATATTAGAGTATCTAAATTAAAATAAAGTTTTAAAAATTAAAAATAGAATTTTAAAGTTAAGATAGATGAATAATAAGATAATAATTTATAAAAACGATAAGAAAATTGAAAACGGTGTAATACACAATTCAATCGATTGGGTAACATAACCAATCGATTGAATTGTGAGACCTCAAGTTGTTTTGGAGCATTCAATCGATTGGGTAGTATAAGAACTCGATTGAATTTTAAAAAATCAACATTTTAGTCATCGTTTAATTGATTGGGTAATATGATCAATAGATTGATTTTTGTGAAAACTATGCTGCCTTGCAATTTTCAATCGATTGTTTTGTGATAACCTGTAGTCCAATCGATTGAGTTATGGGAAACCTGAAATTCAATCGATTGTTTTGATAATCCAATCGATTGATTTTCAAATAATCACGATTTCACAGCCTAGACGAACGTCACGGATCACATATAAACTTTTAATCGATTGGAATGACAAAAAAATTTATTATGATCAATGGAAGTTCTAATTCGTTATTGTTTTTTATTTTGATTGTTAATAAACATAATAGATGAATGATAAAATAATAATTTACAAAATAAAAAGTTTTTATAATTAAATAAAATATATGAAGTTAATTTGTATTAAAATTAGAAAAAAACTATTTAACCGTTGTTAAAAAAATTTAAAAAATATATTTTGTTATGGGATCATTTAATGGTCCAAACATTCTGAGACCATCGAATCCAGTGCCGATTAAGTTGTGTTTTGACTTTTAATCTCGACAGGCAGAATGTTTCTTAGTTCGTCTAGTATGATGGTGATTATGCAAGTTGATTTATATATTAATACTAACATTGTGACTGATTTAACTATATCTAAGAAGTTTGGATGTAATTCTTATTTGAATTCATCAAGTCTTTCATTCAAAATGTTGTCTTTTAAAATTTTTTTTATAAAAATGAATTCTTTTTTGTTTTTTTAACACTTGAGAAAATGAAGTGTGATCTCTTGTTATTAATTTTATAAGTGAGACCAAATTTAAATATAAAAGGAAAAACGATAAAAAGTGAGAGATCATAATTGACACCATCCAATTTTTTCTTTACGGATCCACTCCCAAATTTTACAGCCTCTTTCAATGGTGAATGGTCCCTCCTCAAGTACGTAGAATATTTGATAAGAGTTTCAACCATGCTATTAATGGATCTATAGATTTTACTGACTTTAATGGAGACACTCTAACGCCACTTCCAATGATTCCTCCGAGACACGCACATCTCTGGAAGAGAAATTTCTCTATTAAAACCATTAAGTTGATGGGTCAAATTGGCTCTTGCCAAGCATCTCTCTCTACTTTGCGGGAGGATCATTGGAAGAGGCATTAGATTTTGTGATGTCATCCTTGCGCAGGGACTATGCTAATCTTCTCTATATGGTTCTAATTTTATCAAATGTACTCGAAGGGACAGATTTTGTGATGTAATTCATAAAAAAATTTACAATCCTACTAGATAATCAAGAGGTTCAGCCAATTTTTGTTGGGCTGATTCCAAAGCCCACCAAATTAAAACAACAGAAATAAGACGATAACCCTTACTCTAATTTAGAATTATTTTTCACCCTTTTCACCTACTCCTTTTTTTGAACCTCCCAGCCACGGCGACGCGTCGCTGCCCTCCTTCCACGCCGTTTCGAACACAATTTGCATATATATCATGACCAAAAGTGAAGGGCATGATGTACCACGTAGTTTGGCAGCACAACTAATATCCGGCAATTTTATCGTGTTTGGTGTGGGATGATCCCATCTCATAAAAATAAAGGAAGAATTTGTGTTTTGAATGATAATATAATTGTATATTTTTTAAGATTTTAAGGTGGTGAGTAAATAAGTGATATAATAAAAAAATGTTTCTGAATATATAATCTTCCTATATTAATATACGCATGCATGCAATCTTTTTATTTACTTTTTAGATCGTTCAATTTTCATTAAGCATGATAGAAACCATAAAAACTAATAAATAATTACTTGAGTTTTTCATTATTTCTATATATAGGCTTTATTTTTTTTATAATACATTCTATATATATTTATATCTATTTTTTTATATAGCAATAATATTATATGTATTTATATATCTCTTTTTTAATTCATTTTTAAAAATATTAGCATATAATTAATATAGATAACATACATACCAAATAAATATTTCTATTGATTTAATTACAACGATTAATACAAGATAATAACATAAGAATAACCTAATTATAGTAAGAATTTTCATTAAAATGATTGACTAATAATTTGAATATAATTGATATAATCCATAGGATTGAGAGTATATATAGCAATTATATCAATTATAATAATAATAATTCACGTGACTTCATATGCAATAATTTGAATTATAATTGTTACCGAATTATATTAATATTTTTAAAATTAATATAATAAAAATGACTAAAAATATTTAAAATCAATGTGCGATATTAATATCATAAGATTTGATCATATTTTATGATTTGAATCAAATATTATTATCATGATTATCACGACCGGTGCCATTATCATATAATTATCATATATTAAATTAAATTTATTATAATAAATTAATTATATCAACTAATTTGATTTAGTTAATTATTTAAATATCATACAATTTGTTATAATTTCTATCAATTAATTAATTGCAATTCAAATTTAATGATTATTTTGTTACAAAATTATTATTTTCTAATATATTTATGGGAAATACATATATTTTTTAAATGTTCGAATTTACGATGTTGTTTCAGTTGGTTGTCGTTACAAGAATGACTCTAATCTATACATGTCTAAGGACTAGAATAGATTAAACATTATTTAAGTAATTTATTTCTAATATTGATATTTAATTAAATTAGTTTTAGAGAAATTTAAATTGTTGATTTAATTTATATATTATGACTAATCTTTTTGGATATATTATTTTTATATTTTTTAATATAATTTTTTTTTCTGATTTTTAAGTTTATTTTTTTTCTTGGATATATGTATCACATTTTTTTTCTCATTTTATATTTCAGATTAGTAATGTAATTACTAAAAAAATGTATTAAAAAAAGAAATATTAAAATATCACTATTTAAAAAAAGTAAAGATACGTTAAAAAAAGGAAAATAAAAAATTAAAACTTCACTATTAGAAAAAAAAAACCTGTTAATATGCGTATGAATGGGGTCGAGATTGAGAAATATATATGGATATAAAAAATAAAAAATTATTGCACGATTGTAGAATAAAAAATAATCATATATATAACGAAATATTTATAACAAAAAATAATTAATATATGTGATATAATAGCCAATATATTTGTTGGTGAATTTAACTATTACTATATTATTTATGATCACATTCAGTATATATGTCTGATTTATTGAAAAAAGTAAATTATTAAAACCGATTAATAACTATTTTAGAGTTAATCTAATTAACACTAGATTAAAAAAAACAAACAATATATAACATATTACTTTTTTATTAATCAAATTATTATACTTCAAATTAATTTTAAAAAAATTTAAAATTATAAATTCAATCTTATCACGTGCATGGCACGGGTAATTACGCTTGTTTTTAAGAGTATAGCTTAAAACTCATCTTGAAAATTGTAAGCAGAATCGAAATTCTATTAAATTCTTAACTTTTAGAAATCTTTACACTTCATGATTTAACCTAAATCTCTGACATTACAGTAGGATTTGGCCTGCAACAATTAATCCACTTGGGCTGCTGCAATAATGAGTTTTGGCCTACAACAATTAATCATAAATAATCAACACTAATTATTTATTTTGCCTAATAAAATAATATTTATCATCATTAATTAATTTAATTAATTTCTTAACTCAACACACTGTAAACGACATAAATATCTCGTTTATACGGTAAACGAAATATATGTATTCTTTTAAAAAAATTTGAAAATAATAAAAAAATATTAATATTATCAATAATCCAAAATTTTAGCATGTAATTAGTACATAAAAAGGTTGGTAGAAGATATTAGAATGAATATGTTTGATCAATTAGTACTCAAAAAGATGGATGGGATAGTGGGGAGAGAATTGAAATAGTTATCTCTCACGTGACAGATAACGTTTCAATTCTCTCCGACTATCCCATCAATCTCTCTTAACAATTAACAAACAATTATTTTTATTTTTCAAATTTAAATCAATCAAATAGATCATAATTTAAATTAAAATTTCAAATTAATAAAAGAAATACTTTTTTAATGAAAAAAGATCTTTTTTATTTTTTTAATATTTTTGATAAATTTTTAATAATAAAAATAAAATATTAAAAAAATTAAAAAACATCTTTTTTGAAAAACTATATTTTATATTATTTTTAAAACAATTTTTAAAAAATAAGATGTTTTTCACATCATAAATGAACAAAAAAATATTTTTATCTTATTTTACTTAAACACAATTGATAGATAAATTTTTTTTACATAAAATATCTAAACATAAAATTACTTTAATTTTTATAAAAAATCTTTAAAAAAATCATTTAAAAATAATATTTTTCGAAAATGACTAACAAATTCTAATTATATTAACTGAATTTTAATATATTTTAAATATTACAATTTCTTCCTTATAAAAATCAAAAGTCTTTAACAAAAAATATTGAATATCTTTGACATTAAGGATTTAAAAATTTTCTTTCTAAATTAACTTATAACTTATTTTTCTCTATTAAAATTAACTTTACATAAAATATAATATAATTTTCCCTAAGATCTCATTACTTTTGATTTTTACCAAGATTCTTAATCTTCTTATCAGGCTAGGCCTGTTTATAAATTTTCAGGGCCCAATTTTCTGACACCAGACTAAAAAAAATCATCTTCTTCTCCGAAAATTGACCTAAAAATAAAAATAAGGTTCTGAAATTGATATTTGATTGTGTGAATTGAATTGTTTGAAAGGGAAGATGAACATAAAAAAGGGTGAGATTGAGAAGATGAATTGGAAGAATTTGAGTTACAGTGAATTTGTGGAGAGATTCATGCAAAAAAAACCAACCTTTGTTGCTCAATGGATTCTCGGAACATCACAATTGGAGAGCTTCAGTTGATTGGGTCACCCCTCTTGGCCACCCCAATTTTCAATTTTTCTCCACAAATTTTGGAGATTCCAAAGTTCAGGTACATTATCCATTGCTTCTCTTGTTCAGTGCAATGTTATCAAATTCAAACCCTTGAGCTAATATTAGGTGCCCAATTTTATTTATTTTTAACTTTAAAGTTGATTCAAGTTTTATCTAAGTTTGTGGAGTTTAGGTGAACTCTTGAATTTGATTACCTTGGTTATTAAATGATTAGTTGATTGTAATTGGGTAGCAAGAGGAGTTTGTGTTGGTACTTTGGAATATGTAATGTTGTGCTTTCTTTTTTGTGTTTTTTGGGAATTTGAGTTTTTGTTGGATGTAATATAGTAAGGATAAAGGATGATTGTAATAAAAATGGAATGAATTTGATTCCTAAAAGTAAAAATGGTGAATGGCTATATAATCTTTTGTGCTTTGTTTTGTTGTTTGAGATTTGGTTTCTTAGATATGGTTGATTATTGATTAGTTATTATGGATGATTATAATCAAATGGTCTGAATTGGATTCCTTAAAGTGGAAAAAAAAGGGTTGGTGAATAGCAATAATGAGTCAATTTGTTTGTGCTTGTCAAAGGGAAGGTTGCAGATTGTGACACAAGAGAGTTCACCGATCAGAAAAGGGAGGAGATGCTTGTTTCGGAGTTTATAGGACGTTGCCTTCAAGATGTTGAAGGTTCTGCAGTCCAATGTAGCAATAGTCACTCTGTACCGTATTTGAAGGATTGGCATTTTGTAAAGGTATGCCCTATGGAGCTGGAGCCTAGTCTATGTTTCTGATATGCATGTCATCATTGACGTTTCACCGTGTGGGTTTTGGTCCCTCTTCAAAAATTGAGAGATAAACTTTGTATAATAACCTGAATTGGAATTCAGAAATATATGCTTCAGTCTTTTTATCTCACCCTATTTTTAAGGGGACACCAAACTCTCCATAAAAGTTAGTATTTTATGTTGTCTCATTCTCAAACATGGCATCCTTCATATATCAATATGAGACTCTGATTAGTGAATGAACTAAGGAAGCCTTTCAGCAGGGTTCGTTGTGCATTTTGTATTACAAAAATTGAGTGTTTATCATTCTCATTCACTTTGTGTCTTTTCATTAAGGCTCTGGTGCAATTAAATAGGATTTTCACCGTTGCTTTCCTTGAATTGTAGTCAATAAAGTTTTTGGCTGTTTGTTTTACTATTTATTTATAGTGCAACCTTCCTATATATCAAGTTGCGAATCTGTGTTCTGTGACCTAGTAGCTTCTTTATATAATAAACACACACCATTAGCAAGAACAAACAGAAGTTAACAGGTGACTATTTGTCTTATTGGCATGGAGAATCCTCTCCTTACATCAGATTCAGAGGCTCAGAGCTTTTATGTGTTAGATATTCTTGCTTTTGCAGATGACATTATCCTCACTGGTTTCGTCTTTTCTCTTTCTCGCAGGAGTATCCAGAATATGTAGCTTATAAAACTCCAATATTCTTTTGTGATGATTGGCTTAACCTGTATCTTGACAACTACAGAATGCATACTGATTCTGACAAATACCAAGAAAATAACGAAATATGTTGCTCTGACTATCGTTTTGTATACATGGGAGTTAAAGGTTTGATTGGTCTAGTAGCAACTAATGTCAGATGATTATGTACTAATCTTACCACTATTAACCTCTAGCTTTTTATTCTTCTCGCAGGATCTTGGACTCCTCTTCATGCCGATGTTTTCCGGTCATATAGCTGGTCGGCAAATGTTTGCGGAAAAAAGAGATGGCTTTTTCTAGATCCTTCCCAACATCATCTTGTATTTGACAGGTATGAATGCATTTCTTTTGCCAAATACAAACTAATGATGTTGTTTCAGAAGACATTGATCCCAATGAGACAACGCTTGGTTGTTGTTTCAAAATACTTTATGAATTGTTTTGTACATAGTTGTCACAGCTAAGTTGCTTTCAACTTTTATTTAGGAATATGAAAAATTGTGTATATAATATCTTTGATGAAGTGTCTGACTCAAAATTTCCTGGTTTCAAAAAGGTAAATTTTAGCTCTCCATCTTGTCATAAATCCTATTTATTCCGAGAAACTTCTGCATTAGCCTTCAGCAATTTGCCCATGTATGCAGGCTATCTGGTTAGAATGCATGCAAGAAGCAGGTGAAATTATATTTGTTCCCAGTGGATGGTACCATCAAGTTCAAAATTTGGTATGTCCTAGCTTCTTATGTTTATCGATGCTATACACTTATACCCTCTTGCTTTTGAAATCGTTTCCTACAATCCCTTTGAAGTTGGAATCTTTTATGGACCAAATAAAGTAATGCTTCTGTTGGGATCACTTAGCTCACATTGTTTACTCCCCTGTTTAAAAAGATGTCGATTGCATTAGATGGTAGAGGCAGCGATATAGCTAGCTTCTGTAAGATGGAGTTTTGAAGCATATTATGGTTTCTTTGTAGCTTTTTTTTTCCAGTTTTTTCAATTTTCAAAGTTTGTGAAGAAAAATGCAAAAAGAATATAATCATGTTTTCTTAACAAAATCCTAATACCAAAATCACTGAACATGAAAGCAGAAACAGTGACATATATTTGAAACAGGGATGAACTTTTATCCTAATACCAAAATCACGGATAAAGGGACATATATTTTATGATTAATAGTACTAGTGGTGTTGTTATTATTATTTGAAACAGGGATGAATTTTTATGACTTCTTTACTTTCATACCACGCTTCACCTTGGCCAACATTGTCTTGCTTTGTTATATAAATGGAAGACACGGAAATATCACTCAAATCTCATCAACAATAGCTCAGCATTTATTGATGAATCTTGGATCCATAAGGAAGGTTGCATCGGAGATGAAAGACAGGCATGCTCTAAAAGGAAATCAGGATCGCGCTGTGGACATTATAGAAACACTTGAAGATCCTAGGTTTTGCAAATTGTGCATGGATATAGGAAGAACATATGCAATGATACATGAAGAGTCTCATTTGTCCTTTGATTTCGAGAGTGCTTCGGCTGGTGAAATAGCGGATCTCACTGTTTTGAAAGCACACACTTCATCTCAGTTCTACACACCGGAAGATCTTGTTGAATTTATAGACAATGCTGTTGCAGAACATGGTGACTGTTACATCAACTCATCTGTAATATGACCATGCTCAATGCGTTCCAAAGTTCATATTTGATAAGTAATACCATGTTCGATTTTCCGTTTAGAAAGCTGCAAACCATGGTTGGGCAAAAGCTACACCCTTCTCAGAGTCCTCACTACTGTTGCGAGGACTCCTTTGATCAACGATCTATAAGAACTTCTGTAAGCACTCGTTGAGCCTATCGGCATCACTAGCCTCTTTCTACATGCCATGGTTTTGAAGTTCTAAACGAAAAACGATGTTACGGTTGCACATGAAGTAGGATCCAGCAACTGCATTCTTACAATTCTTAACTGACCCTTTTGGAACTTGTCCATGTTTGAGTAATCTATACTCATTACTGGGTTTAACTGACCCATCTTGCTTATTCCGCATTTCATGCTACATTTAAATTCTTAATAGTTTTTGTTTGTCTTTCATGAGTTACCCTGCTTTCTTATGTGGTCCATCGTTCAGAAACCAATGCTTCCTTGATGTCAAGCTCTCAATGTTTCTGTAATGAGAGAGAGAAAAAGAGTTGTTTGGTGAAGTCCTAGAAAACTAGGGAGTTGAAGCCTATTATGTGTTTCCTGAAGTAGTGTGATTTTGAAGGAAGGTTAGTAAGATTCTCACCCCAAGATCTCATAGGGATACCTACACATTTGGTGTTTTGTTATTAATTATTAAAATATTTGCACGGTAGCATCAAAGATACGAATTTAATTTTGATGCACTGTCAGTGTAAAGTAGTTTTACACGTGCATCCAATTACATAATGCCACATCAGTAAAAGTAATTACCTTTCACATTAATCGCGCGAATGGTCATACAAAAGAACGAATGTAATTGTACGACTGTATAAAATGCTTTACACTGTATGTGCATTAAAATTAAACTCTAAAGATATACACATAAAATTTGCTTGAATTAGTAATTTTTTGTTATTGAGATTTGAGAGGAACAACTTTTAGGGTTAAAAGCTGAAACATTTGAATTGAACTGAAGTAGACTAGCACTTTTTATTTTATATATGCACTTGTCTTTTTGAAAATGAGGGCATGGTAGGGGACCTTCATGTGTCACTCACACATGAAACATAGAAGTGTCAATTCTTAGCTCTTGGGTAAATAAACCTAGTCAATTTCTTTCTTTTTTGTCTGGTGTAAATCATCTAAGAATAGTAAATAAAATGATGCATTGCTGACATTGACTCTCACCTTTTGTTGTGTGTTACTACCAAGGTTCTGAAAACCGGTTCGAACTGGCTGGTCGAACCGTGAACCGGTGAAGTTTCCCCCAAGCCATTCCCCCAATCCTCACTTCCTCAATCCTTCCTCTCTCAACTCTCAACCCTAGGTTACAGTCTCCCCCACCGCCGCAAGGCTCGACTCAGCGCTAAACAATCGGTGCCTCCGCCTGTATATTCTCCTGGTAGCCCGTCGTCCGTCGCACGTCGTGGTTGTTTTCTTGCCTTTTTTTTGTTCATTTGTTGTTCAGATTCAGAGATGTCCCTTTCCTCCTTTGCTTGGTAAGATTAGTATGATTTAGTTTATTCATTCAAGATCTTGCTTAGTTTTTTTTTTTTATGCTTAATCACTTAGTTGGGCATTTGGTTAAATTGGGGATAATGTGCAGAACAATGACTGGATGAACGTTGCAGATCTTGGTTTAGTTAGGGGTTCTTTTAATTAGTAGGTTGCAGTTTTAGTTCTTATTTGGTTGTTGGATTGCTATATTAACTTATTTTGTTATGCTCATCTTTCTAATTTGTTACTTTGATAAATTGTTGTTCTAGGGGCTGTTCTTGATTTTGTAAACTGTGATTGTTAGATTGTGCTGGTTTTGATATTTTAATAACTTATTAATTTGATAAATTGTATTTGTGGTTTGTTATTTTTTATTTTGATATAGGTGTACACAGGGAAGGAACTAGAGAAAAGGTTATTCATTGTAATACTGAACACTATTAGTAATACGAACAAAGGTAATTCAATTTCTTCACATCAATTACTTAGTTCTAGGCTTGATGCAGGTGTCCACAAGGAAGGAACGAGAAGCTGTCTTAGATATGCTTCCTTAGATATTATGTTTTTCTTAGATGAGTTTGTGGAATGTTAAGAAAACCCATAACGAGAAGCTCTGTTCCCCCGCGCTCCAGCTTTGTTTTTAATGATTAGTATGTTGTTCCAGTTCTTGTTTTCTTGTTGGTTTGCTATATTTTAAAGCTTTAGTTGTTCTTGTTATTTTGATTTTCAGTTCTAATTGATCTTATTAACTTGTTAATTTGATAAATTAATGTTTTAGTGCTGTTCTTAACCTTTAAATTTTAGGTTGTTAGGTTGTTATGTTGTTCTTGACCTTTTGATCATTTGTTAATTTTATAAATTGTTCTTGTTATGGTTTGCTGTTCTTGATTTGATAAATTGTTCATGTTATTAATGTTGATTTGATAAATTATTCATGTTGTTGGTCTTAATTTGCTAAATTGTTCATGATGTTGATCTTAATTAATTGTTCTTGACTTCTTGTTATTAGAAAGAGAATGGAATTGAGGTATATCAATTTACCTAGGACACTTACTGGGCAGAGCTCCTTTGTTACTTCATTAAATGTTTTTTTGGGTTTCTAATGCAATACCTGAGATTAAGAATTGAATGGAAGATGAGCAATATTGACTTTCTTTTCGTTTGTTTGTTTGAATATGAATTCAAGATTCTGTAAATTGACTTTTACTAGGAATCCTACAGCTTGCTCAATATGTTTCAGTTCCTCCCAGGCTGAGCCAACATACTGGGCATGACAGATTCAGGTTATGATATAAATATGGAATAAAAGGAATGGTCTCAAATGGTTGATTGGTGCTCACCTCATCAGTGGCCTCAATACACCATCTCTCTAATTCACCCAATTCTACCTTTACATACTCTCTTTTGCTAAATGAACAACACTCATGACACAACAGAAGACTGGCAATGATCAAATTAAATACCTCAAAATGTTAGTTTTCTCTATGCAGTAATTTGACTTGTAATATGAAGATGGTGAATAATTGAATGGTTTGTGATTGATTATTTATTTTTTTTGTTATTTGACTTTTGTGTTTGTATTTAGATAAGATTATAATATTGTGATTGATGTAATACTTTTAATTTGGATAATATTTAAAAGATTATATTATTCTATAATTATATTTTTGTGTGTTTATTTATTATTTTTTTATAAAACGGTTTTTTCTGTTCAACTACGGTCGAATCGGTTGAACTTATGAACCAGTGAACCAGTAGCTAGAACGGTTCGATGATCGGTTCAGTTTTCAAAACCTTGGTTACTACTAGTCTACTACTACTACTGTTTTAGATTGAGAATGATGCTTCTTTAGTTAATATTTAAAAAATATTGTTAAAATTAAAGTTAATTTTTTCAAAATTTTAGTAACACTTAATTATTTTTATTTTTCAAAATAAAAAATAATATTAAATAATAAAAAATGTTCTTTTGCTTTAGCAACACTTTAAAAAATGTTGCTAAAACTTTAAAATTAGGATAGTCACTATATCTATAGGCACTATATATGTGTCTCTAATGGACTTGACATTGTTATAAACTTATAATATGTTAAACACGTTCTTAAAATTATCATCAAGCCAAAGTTTAGAACAAGACAAAATTATTATTATTATTATTGTTATTGTTATTATTATTTTATTATTATTATTATGAAATGTTTTTCCCAATATCCTAATACATAGCATGATGCCTTCATATTTGTTCATTGGAAAGCACAATATGGGATTGAAAACAATTGTTGCAATTAAATGTCTCGTATTTAGAAAATAAAAAATATTTTTATATTTTTAATTAGTCAGAGAATTATTTGTCTTCGAATTATAAAGTTAGGGACGTTTTTTATTATATTACTATATACAAGTTTGATTGTTTCCCTTTTGCAGAATTAATTTTAATGATTGATTATTAGTTGGAGAAATGTGTGAACTAATACATAAATATAGTTGCTGATTTAGTGATTGATTTTTAGTATATTTTAAAAATTTGTATACTTCATTTAGTACTAAAAGAAACAAAAATAGGATAATGCAAAATTATTAATTACTTGTTCTCTTCCCTTTTGCCTATTGTGATATTTTATTTAGATAGATTAATTTAATGATTTGTATTGCTTGCATTGTTTCTATACTTCATGAGTTGCCATGAATTCTATTAACAATGTTCAATTTGTTTTTCCTTTCTTGGTAAAATGTCTTACTTTAAGATGGTTGTTTGTCATTATTGATAAAACAATACTTAATTTTGTTAAGTAATATTTATCATGAGTAGTAAAAAGAATATATTTTTTTCTAAAGTTAAAAGTGAAATTCGAACCCGCCATCTCTAGGTGAATATGGAAAGACTATGTGATTTGAATTATAATTCGTTGACAATAAAAAGAGTATAGTTGATCCAAAATATATTAATTAAAATAATATTAATGAAACATAAGGATAGTAAAAACTAAAAAGCAATGTTCTGAAAATCGGTTTGAACCGGACAGTCGAACCGCGAACCACTATCAATTACGGTTCGGATAGAAGGCAAAACAGGCACATTTGAAAACCGCCATTGGATCGTTGAACCGGCCAAAAACTGGTCAGTCGAACCGAACCGTGACCCGGCCGATTTTTGAATCTTAACAAAAATGCTGCGTTTTGTTGTGCAGGGATGGCAACCCTAAGGTAGCGTTTGTTTTGAGGTACTGAGACAGAGACTAAAAGACTGAGACTCAGTATCATGTTTGTTGGTTCAGATACTGGTATTAAAATTTCTGTCTCTGTCTCCAAAATTTCAGTATTTCAGTACCTCCAAAAAGTAGGGACACAGGGGACTAAAATTTTTAGAGATGGAGACTAAAACTTTAATAACATTTTAAACCTAAAATACCCTCATTTCAATTAATTAATTTCAATTTTATCCTTTGTGCAAATTAAATTAGAGTTTCATTCTTGTTTCAATTTCTGTCTCCCATTTTACACCAAACAGAATACTGAAATTTATTTCAATCTCTGTCTCTTAGTCTCTGTCTCTCAGTCTCAGTTTTTTGTCTCTGTTTCTCCACCAAACACTACCTAAGTTCCCTAACCCCTCTTCCTTTTAGTCTCCAGCCTCCACAACGCGAAGCAGCCGTCCAGAGTCCAGACTGTAGCCCCAATTCGTCTCAACCTCATCGAAGCCGCCGGCGCATGTCCGTCCAGCCACCGCCGCCGTCCCAACTTCGAGCTTCGAAGGCAACGGCGCAACGTCCGTCCAGCCACCGCCGTTTGAGCTTCGAAAATCGAAGCTACCGTCGCCGGTCTCGCCTATTGCCTCCGTCGCACAGGCACTTCTCGCCAGTGCCAGCTCTGTTCCACACCACCACGTCGGCCACTGTCTTCCTAGCCACTGTCCCCAGCCACTTCCACACCCTCGCCAGCTCTGCCCTGTTCCAGCCTTCCAGGATCCAGCTTCTAGCCTAGGTATTAATTTTTTTTTTGTAATTAATAATTGATTTTTGTTACTCTGTTGCTGTTTTTTTTTTAATTTCTGAATGTGAAATTGTGAAGGAAAATCAAATAATTGATTTTGTGTTGTTGAAATTATTGCTAAAAATGGATTTGATACTCTGTTGCTGCTTTTTTTAATTTCTGAATGTGAAATTGTGAATGGAAATCAAATAATTGATTTTGTGTTGTTGAAATTATTGCTAAAAATGGATTTGTTACTCTATAGCTGTCATTGGAGCCATTCACATAACCACTTTGGCCAAGCTCTCTGCTAAAAGGCAAGAAGTTCTTTCTCCAGTAGGCAACATAGGTCAATAATACACCCAAGTATTAATCTTGGGAGCTTTTTTTAACTTTTTTTCATCTACTTTTTTTCATCTCGGGTGGTGTTGTGATTGTTTGATTGAATCATTGAATAACTGTTGCATGTCTTTGTCTCCTGATGAGTTTGATTGAGTAGCTCTTTGATTTTGTGACATGATGAACTCTGAACTGATCCTGCTAAACTGAACTGGATTTTGTGACATGATGAACTGATATAGTTTGTCATTTATTTTCTTTTAAATTAGTTCTTATAGTTTGACTTTTGACATGATTAAGAAAGATCCATTTTGGTATATATAAGATAAAGAGTGCTATAAGATGTTTCAAGATTGAGTCAATATACCAATGAATTATCAACTCAATCTGCTAGAGACGCTAGGGCAGCTCTTTGGGCCTAATACAACTATCTTTTTGGCTGGCGAGCTTCGAAATGGTGAAGGATTTGTTTCTTTTAACTTCATTTTTGGACCCTAATCCTCACAAGTATTATAAGTTCTGAGATCTTTTTTTCTTTACTGGTTTCAGATACCACCATTCTTGAGTACTTCCTAGAAGCTGCAATGAACAATTTCAGAATTGGTCGCATTGATCAAAATCTGTGGCATCCTGATTATCGCAGCAACCGAGTTGTTCTTTATGTTCTTGTGAATAAATGAAGGTTTCAGAATTAATGAAACTATGTTACTTTATTGTTTATACTCTACTAGAGTGAGACCCTCCTACGCTAGGATTCATTGTAAAAGTTATTCTCCTTCCATGTATTATTTTTTGATATCATGCTCATTTTGAGAAGCCTAACAATTTTATTTTGACAGATAAAAGTGGATTATGATCTGTGAACCATTTTCAGTGAATTCATTCACAACCACTGTTAAGAAGACACAATATTGTAATGGTTGATGGAACAACTAAAACTCCAATTCTTGCTTGATTATCATCAAAGGATAATCTCTAAATCCAAAATATTTAATATAGAACAAAGGCTACTTAAATTCTAACATGTAAATTGTAATACAAAGTAAAGTCCAGTGTTGATCAAATAATTCCTAAAGCTAGATACATATGTACTTTCTAAATTATCTATCAAAAAGATTTTAAAATTAAAAGTTAGTCACAAAAATGACTAATTTATAGTTCAAATAAATTTCATGTGTTTATTTATATTTTATTTATTATTTTATTATAAAACAGTTTTTTTGGTTCAACCACGGTTGAACTGGTTGAACCTATGAATCAGTGAACCAGTAATTAGAGTGGTTCGATAATTGGTTCAGTTTTCAGAACCTTGGTAAAAAGTAGAAATGATGAGAAAAAGAAGAATCATTGGTCAAGTTTTATAGCTTTTTTTGGGAAGCCAGTTACAGCAAAGACCATAAGAAAAGCAAAGAAAATTATGAACTATTGCTTTAATAAAGAAAACTAGAAAAGCAAAAGACATGGATGGTCGACCCCATTAAGGTTACAAAAGGAATCTTCCATTTCAATAACATATAGAAATATGCAAAAGGTTAGGGAAAATAAAAGTAGTAAATAGATTATCGAAAATATTTAGTAAAAAAAAAGTTAAAAATAGTCTAAATTTAATTTACTAATTATTGTTAGAATTAATAAATATTAAATAAAATAAATTTATATTTTCTATTATATATTTACAATTTTTTTTCTTAGTTTCTAATATATATCACTGGATAATGGTGACGGTCATTGTTTAAGGTTTAAACTTTTTGTCAGAACATGGTATGTGTACTATATTATTTAGGCTATGGATTTCTTACTCCTCATTTTATGTGGGAGTACTATTAACCCACTTAAAAATATTTACAAATTGAATTTCGTTTTTTTATTTTTAAAAAAAATTAATAATTAAAATTTTGCCTCTCTGGTTTTGTTTTTTACACTTTTTTCTTTTTCTTTTAATCATAATTCCATAAATGAGAGAGATGACTCTACTAAAACTTTTTCTCTAATGTTCGTGTTCTTACTACAGCTACTACCGTTGTTGTTGCTGCCTGTACTTAGCACCGCCACCACTCCTTCTACTGCCGTCACACCACACTTCCGGTCCCTTTGCGTTGTTGTGCTTCGTCTCTGCCCCTGCGAACTATTCAAATTTCATTTTAATCATAATTTCAGAGATAAAAGAGATGTCTCTGCTAGGGCTTTTCCACTAATGTTCATATTCTTGTCACATCTCTGCAGCCTACACCATCGCGCTGTTGCTGCCTGCACTCAGCACCGCCACTACTCCTTTTTCTGCCGCCAAACCACACTTCCCAGTCCCTCTGTATTGTTGTGTACTTCGTCTCTGTCCCTGCGAACTACTCAGGTTTCATTTTACGTTATTTTGTTTTATTGCTTTTTCTATGGCAATTTTTGTGTATTTGGAGATTTTCTGCCGTCTTCGCACCGCAATGTTTATTTTAAGGGTGGAAAAGAAAATAAAACAACTACTTCACTTCAATGGCAGATTAAGGGTGTAAAAGAAAATGCATTGCCTTAACTAAACATTGCAATTGGCAACAAGCACAATGAATTTTTCTTTAAAATTTGTGATTATTAATTGGTGTCTAATTGTGTGAAGATTTCATATCTGACTTGACTTAGAAAACTTTTTCTGAAAAAAAAGAAGACTTGTTCCTTTGATTTAACCAAACCAACACAATTCGAATAGGAATTGCAATTTTTCCTTCCCTTTGTTTTTGATTGAATCAGAACTTTGCATCATATCATATGTATAATTTATATGCCTTTTTGAGCCCATGTAACAACATTGGTTCCTGTTCCGTCCAGAAAAAATGTGATTGTAAGCATCCCCTGGTGATAAAATATACAGAAGTGGTACCCTGTCAATGTTTGAGGTATACTTACAGTAATGTTTTTGTTATTATTAATATAAGTTCATCATCTATTCATTTTTCTCCTCTTATGGTAAGTTTTATCCTAGGCCACTATGATTGATATTTTTTATATCCAAACTCAATTCCTTAATTCTTGCAACGATGTGATTACTTTTAATTATTGTTCTATGTCTAAACAGGTTGACGGGAAGAAGAACAAGGTTTATGGCCAGAATCTGTGTTATTTGGCAAAGTTGTTTCTTGATCAAAAGACCCTCTATTATGATGTAGACCTATTTCTGTTCTATGTTTTGTGTGAATGTGATGATCTAGGATGCCACATGGTTGGCTATTTCTCTAAGGTAAATAATACTTGGCTCTAATCATAGGCCATAAATTTCTTACTCCTCATTTTATGTGAGAGTACCATTAATCCACTTAAAAATATTTACAAATTAAACCCCGTTTTTTTAAATTAATAATTAAAATTTTGTCTCTCTGGTTTTGCTTTTTACACTTTTTCTTTTTTTTTTAAATCATAATTCTATAAATGAGAGAGATGACTCTGCTAGGACTTTTTCTCTAGTGTTACTAACATTTTTAAAAGGGTCAATAACTCTTTTCTCCTTAATTGTCGTTGGATTGAATCAAAATTTTGAATTCAAGCATATATAAAATCAATCTTCGACATGCATTAAAGTTTTGTGGGTCAAACTAAAATTAAAGTTTGTTTACTTTTAATATTTTACTAGTATAACATCTAGATATTAAAAATTAGAAAAAATTACCAAAAGTACCTATGAAGTTTACGAACACTGACAAAAGTATTCATAAACTAATGAAATTAATGATATATCCATGGAAAATGTGTTACGTATGACAAAAGTATCCAAATCCTAATTTTTTGTTTATTTTTTTAATAAAATTCCCAAACTATCCCCACCCTCAACCTCAACTCACTTTTTTAATCTTCCATAACTCAACATGCACCTTTAAAACTACTCCTACATCAGATGAAATGAATCTTTTATGGTGGAAATTTTGGATAATAACACAACAGAGGATCGCAACGCCGAGATTAACAAAAGAATCAATCAATATCGATGAAGAATCAGAGAAAGAATCATAAAGGAACATTTTTAATCATTTCATTTGTTTTTTCCTTTTTTTTTCTTAATTTGAGGAGTTTTTAATCGTTTCATTTGTTTTTTCCTTTTTTTCTTAATTTGAGGGCTTTCTTTGTGTGAAGGGATTGGCGAAAAAAATGGAAAAAAGCTATCATACTAAATTTATCTGCTAGAAATCGGTCGAAGTCCTCTACCACCACCACCACCATTGATTTTGGCCTGGTCTATTATAGGAGAAGTTTTAGATTCCATGACAAAGGTTTTAAAGGTACAAGTTGGGTTATGGAAGGTTGAAAAAGTGAGTTGAAGTTGAGAATTTTATTAAAAAATTAACAAAAAAATTAGGATTTAAATACTTTTGTCATACAAAACCCATCTTCCATGGGTACATCATTAATTTCCTTAGTTTATGGGTACTTTTGTCAACGTTCGTAAACTTTATGGATACTTTTGGTAATTTTTCTATTATTATAGGAAAGTTATCAGATGTACCTGAAAATATCGGTATTCCAATTGTTTTAACAGTTAATTTTAATTAATATATATTATATATTTTTTTTATAATTCAGATCAACAATTAAAATATCATACCTAAAACTCTTCCATTGTTATATAGCATTTCATGATAAATACATATTCTAATATTCTAATTAAATTGATGACAGAGTCTATAAAAAAAATACGAAAAAACAAGGCATTAATGATAATAAAGTTATGGATTCAAGAGACAGTATAGGATATTCCTCACCAAATGAATAGGCTTAAGAGATTATAGGCTGGGCTTAACTAACCGCATTTCAGACGAGCAAGATGGAAGACCAAAGTGCCAGGGTGAAACTAAGCTTTCATGATAGATGTGAAAGATCCTTGGGCCTGAACACCGAGACAAAGGACGGAGTTTGGTCATGCCATCACCGGAGCTGTCAATATTAGGAAAATTTATGCTGCCATCATTTAAGTTACATAAAACAAACTTGCCATTAGGAGAATTCACCAGTAGAACATCATTTTTCAACATGTACATAGGCTCTAATGCAGAATTTAAAGGAGGATCAAGGAGTAGTGGGTGGCAGGGGATTATGGCCAATTTAGTCCAAGAATGAGGAAGTCCATACTCCTTCATGATCCAGAGAGTCCAATGAGTTTTCTTAGTCTCATAACAAACAGCAAGACAACCCCTCAGGGTAGCCAGTTCGGGAAACACACTGAGATCATCATCTGAATCCCTACTGGGAAGGCAAATCTGACTATAAGTCTCTTTCACCAAGTCAAGCGAAAGAACTGCGACAAAACTAGTAAGACCGCTGCAAAGAAGCCAATTAAGGGTGCCAGTGCCACTTACAAAATGCCCTACCGTATTCATCAGAATAGCCTTGTTATTGGGGTCATGTAGTCTATATGGGAAATCCTGAATTGTTCTCCAGGTAGAGTTTGGGCCGAATGTGAAAATTCTGGTGACAGATCCAGATTTCTTTTCCTCAATGAGGAAAAGCTTATACTTGTCGTTCACATGATCATAACCGAATCCAGAGACGTAGAAGATACCACCAATTTCAAGCGGCTGAGATGTGAATCCGGTGCAGGGGTTCCACAGCATGGCACGCTCGTTATCGTGCAAGCACAGCAATCCATTACAAGAGCCAATGATGAGACGGTGGCATCGTCCCTCATAGGCAACTACTTTGGTGGGTTCATGGGGACGGTTCTCGAACACAGATCGGATGGAGAAAACTCCGATTGTGGGGTATGAGTACCTGGAGCTATAATAGGCAATACATGGGTGGGTCAAGGCTGGATCCGCCGCCATTGAACGTCGAAGGTGGTCCTTGGCAAATTGGGAGCTGGAAATTAGGGTTCTCCATGAACTACAGACGCTGTTCCTTAATCGAACAAGAGACCTTGCCGGAATCCTCAGCAGGATTTCCGCTATGAGCTCGTCCAGAATGATAGGCGGTGGTTTTGTGGTGGTACAGCGGAGCAGTTCCGGCCACCCCTCGGGAATGGGAGCGCTCTTCATTCTCTACAACAAAGCAGAAATAAGAAATCAAAAACAATATAATTCTAACAAATCTACTCTCAACATAAAACATACATTGAGATGAGATAGAGGAGGAAGACGGCGGTCAGCAGGGAACAAGGGAAGGAGGCACGGGGCTGCCGCAACTTCTTCGATGAAATTTTGGAACTCCCGACGAATCCAGATCTATCCAATGTTTTTTTTTTTTTGTCACTAT